>NW_017671004.1:192204-213062 GCF_001879085.1 Nicotiana attenuata
ATATATATATATATATATATATATATATATATATATATATATATATATATATATATATATATATATATATATATATATATATATCCACCGTCTATTTTAATTTATATATATCTACTGACTATTTTTATTTCAAACAATTAAGTGAGCGCCCATTTAAATCAATTCTTCTTTCATTAATATATAATTAATACACGTCTCTTAGTGCATCCATCTTTATTTGGAAAGACAAGAGTCTTTTTGAATTGAAATGCAAGACATGTTGGTAACTCTTTATCGTTCATTAGTTACTTAACATATCGGAATTATAAATTCTACTTTGGAACGAAATTATTAAAGAAAATCTTTTATGAAACAACTGACAATTTATTATGCGAGACATGTAGGTAACTTGTTATTGCTCTTCAGTTATTTAACATTTCAGAATTATAAACTTTACTTGGAAAGGAATTATAAAAGAAATCTCTTGATGAAACAAACCTTTGGTAATTTACTTTCTCTGCTTTCTGGCCCTTTATTTTCTACATAAAATAACAATTCCACTAGATTCTACTACATCAGCCGAAATTAATTAGAGAAGATATTGTAAATAGTCAATAGATTACGTTTAAAGTAAGGAATTATATTACTTATATATAAAAGGCATATTAACGCAAAAAATAATAATCATCCATTTGGCCATACCACTTTAAGTTTGTCATGGTGAGTTAGCATGACTTACTAGTTTCTTTACAATAACTTGGGTTTCATTGTTTATTTTTATTTTTCTATCAAGTCATTGTAATAATACTTTTCTGAAAATTTTCTTATACAATCATTAATCACGTGAATGAAAAATGATTGATTATAGCTATTTTTTTTGTCATTTTTGCAGGACAGAGTTTCCATCTTTCTAGTTTGTGTTACTTCATTTATTCTGCACAAAGGTCTAGCTGCTACTTTTGATGTCACTGATTATGGTGCAATCGGAGATGGAGTAACTGATGATTCTCAAGTAAAGTATTTTTAATAATTAGTTTCCACATCTTATAAAGAAAAACAATTCTGTGAATAGAAGAAAAAAAAGTTGATTAATTGTGTATTGTTCCATTTTGAAGGCTTTTCAACAAGCTTGGCTAGATGTATGCTATGATTGTGAAAATCCAACGATGAACCTACCAAGTGAAAAGTTATTCTTGTTGAGCCCTATAATATTTCAAGGCCCTTGCAATTCTCCCACTATTAATATACAGGTATAATGCTACATTCTCTCTATAGTATTTAAACTCATATGACGACCTAGACAAGTTTGTTTTATATTCGTCATCTCTGATTAGGAGGCATATGGCCCAGAAATATTTGTTAGAAATTAAACTTCAATTCTAATAAACATGTTTCATTTGATTTGGTTTATTAGGAAAGGTTTTAACATTTTAGAGATAAAATTCCAGGAAATCTCTTGTTTGAGAAATGTCTTTGGACAAAAAGGGCAGCATGGTGGTGCACAAAATATCCCGCAATCTCGCGGGGTTCGGGGAAGAATAGTACCCCAAGAGTGTGGCGTAGACAGCCTACAAAAGAAAGAAATAAATTCCTTAAAAGAATTGGACACTTTTTAAAATAACTTTTTAACAAACATCTCACTTTAAAAAAAAAAATAGCAACCATCTAATTGTCTTTCTTCTCATGAATTTATTTTTAAGGTGTGTGTGTAGGAAAAAAATATAAAGGAACAAAAGTGAGAAATAAATTTCCTTAAAAGAGTTGGCGGATTCTATTTTTTTTGTTTTTTTTTTTTGCAGGTTATTGGAGAAAGATTAATTTAATTATTTTCGAATTTAAATATATTGTAATGTTGTTTTGAGTTTTAACAGGTTTTAGGGAATATCACTGCACCCCAAAATTTAACAGAATGGGTAGGGTGTGAAAATGATAGTTGGCTTTATTTCACTGGGATATCTGGTCTCATCATCAATGGCACTGGTCAAATTAATGGTCAAGGTGCTACCTGGTGGAACATTTCTGGTTCCGCTCACAAGGTATGTTTAGAGCTCGCACTCAAAATATTCTAATTCAATATGATAACTTAATAGTCAAGAGGTTACAATTTAAACTAAAACATTAAGAGTTTGAATTCTTTATGTCTCTCGATTTTTTATGTTGAATTGCATTTTTCACATATCACTACTAGAAATTCGGCAAAAACCGACCAAGAAAAACCGACCAACTTTGGTCGGTAAAAAAACCGGCCAAAAACCGATCAAAGTTGGTCGGTTTTACAAAATATTTTAATTTTTAATTTTTTTTTACGAAACCAACCAACTTTGGTCGGTTTTCTTTGGCGCAAAAATGCAGGAAACTATTTTTGAGTCCCGCGAAATTTATTTTTCAAGAAACCGACTAATGTTGGTCGGTTTTTGCAATTAAAATAAATAAAAATTAATATTAAAAAACCGACCAACTTTGGTCGGTAAATTCGGCCGGTCATTTTAAAAAATCGACCAACTTTGGTCGGTAATTTTATTTTTTCGTAAAACCGACCAACTTTGGTCGGTTATTTTCGTGCGAAAATACAATTAAAGAGTATAAATAAATAAAAAAGACAATCTTAAAACAAAATGCACCAATGGTCTAGTGGTAGAATAATATGCTGCCACAATACAACCCCGGTTCGATTCCCAGACGGTGAATCTTTTGATTGCATATTTAAAATACCGACCAACTTTGGTCGGTTTTTTTTTTTTGCAATATTTTTTTTTAATTTAATTTACCGACCAAGGTTGGTCGGTAATTTCCGACCAACTTTGATCGGTATACTAAAGCGACCACCAAAATACCGTCCAAGCGTATTTGTTCGCATTTTGGTCGGTAATTGGCCATAACCGACCAACTTTGATTGGTAATTGGCCATAACCGACCAAAGTTTGTCGGTTTTTTTTAATCGCTAATTACCGAATTTCTAGTAGTGTATCTTGTTAATTATTCGAAGAAAAAGAGAGATGTAAAGAATATGAGTTAATAATATTAAGGAATTTGACAAAGTTTTTGTCTCTCTTTTTTTTTTTGCTAGGTCAGTGGGACTTGCCACAAGCCAACGGTAAGACAATTTATATTTTTCCAAGTGTTAAGGTTATACTTATACTGTGGTATGATGGTCGACGAATTGCTTGAACCCTTTTGTAATTATTGAGTATGAGTGCTCACTTAATTTAGTTAAGTTGTAGTATATACAATTAGTCCTCTATATAACAGCATACCTATATAATAATTATTAGCTATAAAAATCAAGTTCTCTCGGAACCAGCCTTTTATGTTATTTTATAATATATATTTTTTATAACAACACTTTGCTATAGCATCCAAAAAATATCGGAACAAATACGGCTGTTATAGAGAGATTTGAGTGTATTCCTGTAATTTAATCTAATTTTCTTAAAGTTTGATTCTATATTTTTATGTTATAAGTCATAGATAATATTTCAGTATTTAAAATACTGGTAAAATATTAAAAGTTTGTTTAAGATAGTATTTTAAGTTAAACAATCATTTTCACTAATAGATATTCAAACTTATTTTGCAAGTGAAATTCAAGTCTAGGAAAATACAACTTTTAACTAGATATTCTTCTACTTTAGTTTCAGTTTCAACACTCTTAATTTTTATATAAACTTCAAACAAAAATAATATCCAAACGCCTACTAATTGTTTTTATTTTGCAGGCTATGCACTTTAATTTTTGTAATGATCTTCAATTGAGTGGACTGAACCTTGTTAATAGTTCAAGAAACCATATTAGCATCACTTTTAGCACAAGGGTAAATATCTCCAATATCACTATAACTGCACCTGAAGATAGCCCCAACACTGATGGTATTGACCTCTCTATGTCTACTACTCAAGTTCAAATTCTGAATTCCACATTTCAAACAGGTAAGTATAATTTTAATGTACTATAATCAATGTATTAAGGTTCTATTTTTTTTAATTCTTTGGATAAGATTTAAGCTGATTAATTTTCGTAACAAAAAAAATATTCGTACGATTAGGTGATGATTGTATTTCGATCAATACGGGATGTTCTGATATTAATATTACTGGTATTTCATGTGGACCGGGACATGGTATAAGGTAAAAGTTGACCTAAATTTTTCCTTTCATTTTCGTTTTATTTTTGGCAAAATAGATTGGAACGCTAACTTGGCGATTTTTATTAAGTACCATTTTTGTTTTAATGAAATCCTTCTTGCACTCCTCTTTCTTTTTTTTTTTTTTTCGCAGTGTAGGAAGCCTAGGATTTAATGAGACTTTTGCTGCTGTGGAGAATATAAATGTAACAAATTGTACCCTCCAAGGAACACAAAATGGTGTAAGAATCAAAACATGGCAGGTAAATAGAAAGAGGGTTTTTATTTTTTATTTTTATTTGCCAAAAATTAAAAAAAAATGTTTTCCAATGCCTTTTCAGGGTGGTATGGGCTATGCCAGATTTATAAATTTTGAGAATATCAACCTCACAAATGTTCGTCATCCCATCATTATAGACCAATTCTATTGCAATGGTGCTCATAATTGTGGAATTGAGGTAAACATAAAGAAATAAAAAAAACCTCGAATTCTTGATAAAAAGGAACTTATTATATTTTCAAATGATAATTAATCCATATTATTTTTTGTGCAGCCAAATGCAGTCCAAGTGAGTAATGTAACATACAAGGATATATTTGGGACAACACCAAGCAAAATAGCTATAAATCTGAATTGCAGTGACAACTGTACAGCTTGCACCAACTTAGTGTTTGAGCAAATTAATATAACATCAGTTTTGCCTGAAAAACAAACTCGTGCAGCTTGTAATAATGCTCATGGACAAGCCAATTCAACTTTACCCCCAATAACATGCTTGTTAACATAATTATATTACCAAGAAAATTTTCCATTTAGTATAGCAATTAGAGGATAACATTTTTTGTTTAGCAGTATAGTATTTGGAGTTGGACGCATGTTCATGAGTTTAAGCTAATATAAGTTGTCTGTTTTACTTGAATTATCTACTAACTTTGAGTCATTGTATCGGTGCTTGTTATTACATGAAAATCACTTGGAACAGGTATTTTAGTCATATCTTTTATTTTATTTCGAGATTGACCAAAATCAAGTTTGCTGTGGAATTCAAGACCTAATATACCATCAAACTTGGGTACCAAAAATGTCACACTGAGCTCTCTGTTGTTGTTGAACATGCGAACAAAGTACCACATTAGATGCTGATAAGGAAAAAAAGTTGCATATTAGGTGCAACAATGCTCTTATTCAAATGAATAAAATCTGTGCATACACGCCATTTTTCATTCTTTTTAAGAGCTACCATTACATTTACTAGCCAGTCAGGGTAGAGTACCTCTCAGACAGATCCGTTGCCAATAAATTTTAATGATGTGAGATATTTTGGGAAAATCCTACTTGTATAGCATGTTAACGGATCCAGATATTGCTCCAGTCCTGTTGTAGTGAACTGCATTCGTTGTATGGCATGTTAAGCGTGTACCAAGGGTAAATACATACCCAAATATGATGTTTACACCAAACCAAGCTGTTTAATCATGACATTTAGAATTTAAAGTGCGGATCCATGTTACTTAATCATAGTTAAGCAAAATAAGATGACACATAAGAATAATTGGAGCCTAGATCAAATAAGACTGATGCATCTCTATGACAGACCGGAACAATACCTGTAATGATAGAGTCGGATGCAACTGTCTCCGTCCGAGCAGGAAAAGCATAATATATGGCCTGGCCTCCCCCTCTAGGGCGACCTCTACCTGCCCGACCTCCACCTCGAGCTAGCTGAGCAAGTGGAGTGGTAGCTGGTGCTGTAACCATAGCCTGAGGACCCGGTGGAGCACGCGGAGCCTGAGTAGTCTATGGAGGTGCGCCCCTCCTAATTCTGGGGCAATCCTCACCATATGACGGGTGTCGCCACACTCAAAACAAGCTCTCGGATGACGTGGCTACTGTGGCTGGTTCGGGCAAGATCGGTTGGACTGACCGCTGAAAGCATCCAGTGCAGGAGGTGAACTAGACACTGGCGGTGCATAATAGGGAGCCTGAGGCCTAGAAGTGGCCGGAATACCGTTGGCGGCGGGAAGTGCTGAATGAACAGGGCGACTCACATAACCCATGCCATGGCGAGTTGCAGCTGGGGCACGTGTACCACTATAAGTGCTAGACTCTCGTGAGCTCTTGGCCTCTCTCTCACAAATCAGCATACCCTCTAATCTCCTAGCAATCCCCACTATCTGCTGGTATGCGATGTCCATCTTAAACTCTCGGGCCATGCTAAATCTGATGCTGGGGTTGAGCCCCTCAATGAACCGACGGACCCGCTCTCTAACAGTGCAACCAAGGCTGGTGCATGTCTAGCCAAATCACTGAATCGGACCGTGTACTCCGACACGGTGATAGAACCCTGGCACAACTGCTCAAACTCTACGCGCCACGCATCTCTGAGATTTTGGGGAACATATTCCCTCAAGAACATATCCGAACTGAGTCCAAGTAAGTATAGCTGCCTCGGCCGGGCTACACAACTCATATGCACGCCACCACAGATAAGCTCCCCCCTAAGCTGGAACGTAGTAAAAGAAACCCCACCAGACTCCGCTACACCCATTGTACGGAGGATACGGTGGCAACAACAACAACGACCCAGTAAAATCTCACTAGTGGGGTCTGGGGAGGGTGGTGTGTACGCAAACCTTACCCCTACCCCGAGGGAGTAGAGAGGCTGCTTCTGGAAGACCCTTGGCTCAAGAAGACGAAAAGAGACAATATCAGTACCACAAATAGAAACCATAAGAAAAATAACATCATGAAAATGAGAAAGTAGATGCAAAGCAAAAGCGATAGACAATACATAAACCCGACACTATGAAAAACGAAAGAGTAGTAAGACGCAACATTGCTCAAGAAAATCCTGGGCATCCTATGAAGCTAAGCCACTGAAAGTAGGAGGGTGGTAATTCTTGTACTTCTCGAGCCTGCGCCGCTCCTCCTCAGAAACTGCTGCCCTAACCTCGTACTGAACTAAGGCTACCGGCTGCACTGGTATGACCTCCAGAACCCGGTCGACCTAAACCTGCTGCTCTAGGGTACGCGCGGCGGGAATCTGTGCTCCTTACCGGGTCTGAGATGTGTTAGGTGCAAGTGGGATTAACCCTGCTTGAGCTAAATTGCCGAACATGCTCAAAAACTAGGCAAGTGTCTCCTGAAGAGCTGATGCAGTAACAGGTGTCTCAGCTCCCTGCGCTTCAACTGGAGCTATTGGTTGCTCCTCTGTAGCAGCTCGTGTGAGTTCTCTGGCTGCACCACATGGACGTCCTCGGCCTCTACCCCGACCCCGGCCTCTCGCAGCTCCAGTAGGGGGCGCGGGTGTCTGGTCATCTGATTCGCCCGTACGTGTCCTCACAACTGTGAGGGAATAGAAAGATAGAAGTTTAGAACCCTGAAGTCATCAAATTTTGAACGACAAGGAATCAAAGAAGTGAAATTTTTCCTAACAGTTCCATAGCCTCCCGAGAATAAGTACAGATGTCTCCGTACATATCTGCGAGACTCTACTCGACTTGTTTGTGACTCATAACACCTATGAACCTGGAGCTCTGATACCAACTTGTCACGACCCAAATTCCCCTCTATAAGATGTCGTGACGGCACCTAGTCTGTAAGACTAGGTAAGCCTAACAATTGCGGAAAAACTGAAATAATAACTGAAATAACGGCTAAACTTAATAGATACATATATAACTGAAAACTGCGGCCCGGCATATTATACAAGTAAAATCTACAACTCCGAGTATAAACAACTCCAAAAACCTGGTAGTCATAAGCCACAAGCTCTAAGGAATGTACTAACTATCTCTATACATCAGTATCTAAGAGAATAAAGAAGAGTAACATAATAAGGATAGAGAGGGACTCCGAGGTCTGCGGACACTGGCGGATATACCTTGAAGTCTCCAAGTAACAACACACACTCTACTAATACCGGGGCTGGTAGGATGTACCTGGGTCTGCACAAAACATATGTAGAAGCGTACTATGAATACACCACAATGGTACCTAGTAAGTGCCAAGCCTAACCTCGGTAGAGTAGTGACGGGGCCAGGTAAGGGCCCTACTGGAATATAAGAAATTAAGGCAGAAAGCGAAATAACAAAGATAATGGCAGGTAAATGAATAATAAGAATGTACCAAAAAGCAACAGCACAGGAAACAAGAAGACAATTACAACACGTAAGGAAACGAACATCTTACAAGTTAAGGAACAACAGCAACAACAAACAACACAGAAAAAGAGGGAAACAACAGAGGTGCTCCCGAGGTACCGCCTCGTAGTCCCAAAAGCAAATATCTCACAACGGTACAACAAAAACCTCGTGCTACAATCTCACTCCGCACAGAAGAAACCTCGTGCCAAATCACACTCCGCACGGAAGAAACCTCGCGCCAATCATACTCCGCACAAAAGAAACCTCATGCCAAAAACACTCCGCGTGGGAGAAACCTCGTGTCAATAACACTCCGCACGGAAGAAACCTCATGCCAATAACAATCCATATGGAAGAAACCTCGTGCCAATCACACTCCGCACAGAAGAAACCTCATGCCAATAACACTCCCATGGAAGAAACCTCACACCACAACCAAACAATCATCACAACAAGAATCACGAAAGCCAACACGTATTAAATACAACAATGATATTACAAACAAGGAAATCCTATATGAAAGAACAAATATGGAATCAAGGAAAATCAGGTAATTCAACTAATCATGTTGTACAAATTGCAACTGAGAGATGAAACACGTAGACATGTGAAATTAGACTAAACATGAAGACTACACGTTCTAGAATAACTCATTTAAGATATAAAAAGGAAACTACTTAGCAAAGACCGGATTTTCAACATTTAGCCAGTGTACGCACTCGTCACCCCGCGTATACAACACTCACATATCACAAATTGTTACAACAGTACCAAATCCTAACGGGATTTCCCCCACACAAGGTTAGACAAGTCAGTTATCTCGAAACAAGCTCAATCATTCAATAAGAATGATTTTCCCTCGACTTTCGACTCCAAACGACCCAAATCTAGCCAAAAGCAATTAAATATTATAAATATATCTATAAGAAAGTAATCTAATTAATGAGTCAAGAATTTAACAAGAAACTAAAAGATCGCCCCAAAAGTCAACCCAGGCCCACGTCTCAGAATCAGGTAAGAGTCACAAAATTCGAACAGTCGCTCAACCACGAGTTCACTTATACCTAAATTACTCAAATCTGATACCAAAACCTCGATCAAAACCACAAAATTTAGTCTAAGACTTTCCTCCATTTTCCTCCAATTTTCCACCCCAAATCACTATTTAATTGTGAAATTAAAGATATAATCATGGAAGTTAACCAAAACTAGGTAAGAATCATTTACCCTAAACACCCACGTTAAAATCTCTCCAAGAATCACCTCCCACCGAGCTCCCAAATCAATTTTTGTGTTATGAACTCAAACCGTCGTTTTTGAACATTTAAATATGCCCAGGCACCTTCTTCTTCGCGAACGCGGAAGCTTCCTCACGTTCGCGAAGCACAAAAAGCTACTGCCCCAAAAACCACTTACCGAATGCGAGAACCTAATCGCAAACCCGGTGAACCTGAGCCAGACCTTCGCGAATGCGGCCCTTCTTACATGAACGCGTAGGGCAACATCACCTGCCTCACCTATAACCCTTTGCGAATACGGGACCTCCTTCCCGAAGGCGTAGGGTATATTCTAGTAGGCCTCAACCTCCTCTACGTATATGTGGGAACACCTTCGCGAACGCGTAGAAGGAAACCAGACACCAGAAAACCTGAAGCTTCAACCATCATCCAAGTCCAAATTCCAATCCGTTAACCATCCGAAATCCACCCGAGGCCCCCGGTACCTCAACCAAGCCTACCAACAAGTCCTAAAACATCATACGAACTTAGTTGAGCCCTTAAATCACATCATACAACATAAAAAATACGAATCGCACCCCAATTCAAGCTTAATGAACTAAGGAAATTTCAACTTCTACAATCGATGCCGAAACCTATAAAAACACGTCCGATTGACCTCAAATTTTGCACACAAGTCACATTTGACATTACTGACCTATTTAACCTTCCGGAATCGGAATCCAACCCCAATATCAAAAAGTCCTCTCCCGGTCAAACTTTCCAAAAATCCTCAAATTTTCAACTTTCGCCAACTAATCCCGAAATGACTAAGGACCTCCAAATCCACATCCGAACGCGCTCCTAAGAACATAATCACCATATGGAGCTATTGGAACCGACGAAGCTCTGTTCCGGAGTTGTCTTCACACAAGTCAAACTACGATCAACTCTTACAACTCAAACTTCAAATTTAGGGACTATGTGTCCTATTCCACTCCGAAACTCTCCCGAACCTGACACCAAGCAACCCGGCAAGTCATGTAAGCATACAATGAAACAGAGGAAGCAATAAATAGGGGATTTGGGCTATATGAAGCGGCTCCAACAGGGGGCTAATACTCTCAAAACGACTGGCTGTGCATATCCCAGCCCCAACCCCGGCTTCTCGCGGCTCCAACAGGGGGCGTGGGTGTCTGGTCATCTAATCCGGATGTACGTGTCCTCACCATCTGTGAGAGAATAGAAAGATAGAAGTTTAGAATCCTGAAGTCATCAAATTTCGCACGACAAGGAATCAAAGAAGTGAAATTTTTCCTAACAGTTCCCTAGCCTCCCGAAGATAAGTACCGACGTCTCCGTACAGATCCGCGAGACTCTACTCAACCTGTTTGTGACTCATAACACCTATTAACCTAGAGCTCTGATACCAACTTGTCAGGACCCAAATTTCCCTTTGTAAGATGTCTTGACGGCACTTAGTCTCTAAGACTAGGTAAGCCTAACAACTGCGGAAAAACTAAAATAATAACTGATATAACGACTAAGGAATGTACTAATTGTCTCTATACATCAACATCTAAGAGAATGAAGAAGAGCAACATAATAAGGATAAAGGGGGACTCCGAGGTCTGCGGACACTGACAGATATACCTTGAAGTATCCAAGCAGCAGCACACACTCTACTAATACCGGTACTGGTAGGATGTACCTGGGTCTGCATAAAACATGTGCAAAAATGTAGTATGAGTACACCACAACGGTACCCAGTAAGTGCCAAGCCTAACCTCGGTACAGTAGTGACGAGGTCAGGTCAGGGCCCTATTGGAATATAAGAAATTAAGGCAGAAGGAAAATGACAAAAATAATGGGAGGTTAATGAACAATAAGAATGTATGGAAAAACAACATCACGGGAAACAAGAAGACTATTACAACGCGTAAGGAACCGAACATCTAACAGGTTAAGGACAAACAACAACAATAAACAACATAGAAAAACAGGAAAACAACAGGAGCGCTCACGAGGTACCGCCTCGTAGTCCCAAAAGTAAATATCTCACAACGGCACGACAGAAACCTCGTTCTACAATCTCACTCTACATGGTAGAAACCTCGTGCAAAATTACACTCCGCACGGGAGAAACCTCGTGCAAATCACACTCTGCATGGAAGAAACCTCGTGCCAATAACACTCCGCACGGAAGAAACCTCGTGCCACAACCAAACAATCATCACAACAAAAATCACGATAGTCAACACGTAATAAGTACAACAATGATATTACAAGTAAGGAAATCCTACAGTTAAAGAACGAATACGGAATCAAGGAAAATCAGATAATTTAACAAAGCATGTTGTACAAATTGCAACTGAGAGATGAAACACGTAGACATGTGAAATTAGACAAAAAAAGAAGACTACACGTGCTAGAATGACTCATTTAAGAAATAAAAAAGGAAACTACTTAGCTAAGATCAAATTTTCAATATTTAGCCCATGTACGCACTCGTCACCCGCGTACACGTCACCCACATATCACAAATTGTTACAACAGTACCAAATCCTTAGGAGATTTTCCCCACACAAGGTTAGACAAGTCACTTACCTCGAACCAAGCTCAATCAGTCAATAAGAAAGCCTTTGCCTCGACTTTCCGACTCCGAACGGTCCAAATCTTGCCAAAAGCAATTACATACTATAAATATATCTATAAGAAACTAATCTAATTAATGAAATCAAGACTTTAACAAGAAATTTTAAAATCGCCCCAAAAAGCGACCCGGTCCACGTCACGAAATCGGGTAAAAGTCACAAAATCCGAACACCTGCTCAACCACGAGTTCACTCATACCAAAACTACTCAAATCCGATACCAAAACTTCGATCAAAACCTCAAATTTGATCTAAGAACATTCCTCCATCCCCCCCCCCCCCAATTTTCCACCCCAAATCACTAATTTAATGATGAAATTAAAGTCATAATCATGGATATTAACCAAAACTAGGTAAGAATCACTTACCCCAAACACCCACGTAAAAATCTCTCCGAGAATCGCCTCGCACCGAGCTCCCAAATCAATTTTTGTTTTATGAACTCAACCCCTCATTTTTGAACATTTAAATCTACCTAGGTACCTTCTTCTTCGGGAACGCGGAAGCTTCCTCGCGTTCGCTAAGCACAAACAGCTACTGCCCCAAAAACCTGTTACGCGAATGCGAGGGCCTAATCGCGAATGCGGTGAACACTGAGCCAGACCTTTGCGAATGCTGTCCTTCTTACGCGAACGCGAATGTCAACATCACCTGCCTCACCAGTAATCCTTCGCGAACGCGGGACCTCCTTCGTGAACGCGAAGGGTAAATTCCAACAGCCCTCAACCTCCTCTACACGAACGCGGGAACAGCTTCGCGAACGTGTCGAAGGAAAACAGACACCAGCAAACCTAAAGCTTCAGCATCATCCAAGTCCAAATTCAAATCCGTTAAGTATCCAAAATCCACCCGAGGCTCTCGGGACCTCAACCAAACCTACCGACAAGTGCTAAAACATCATACTAACTTAGTCGAGCCCTCAAATCACATCAGACAACATCAAAAACATGAATCGCACCGCAATTCAAGCTTAATGAACTAAGAAAATTCCAACTTCTACAACCGATGCCAAAACCTATCAAAACATGTCTGATTGACCTCAAATTTTGCACACAAGTCACATTTGACATTATAGACCTACTCCAACTTTCGAAATCGGAATCCGACTTTGATATCAAAAAGTCCACTCCCGGTTAAACTTTCGAAAATCCTCAAATTTCCATCTTTCTCCAAATTACCCGAAAATGACCTACAAACCTCCAAATTCACATCCGGACGCGCTCCTATGATCCCAATCACCATACAGGGCTATTGGAACCTACGAAACTCATTCCGGAGTCGCTTTCACAAAATTCAAACTACGGTCAACTCTTACAACTCAAACTTCAAACTTAAGTACTATGTGTCCCATTCCACTCCGAAACTCTCCCGAACCCGACACCACGCTCCCCGGCATGTCATGCAAGCATAAAATGAAACAGAGGTAGCAATAAATAGGGGATAGTGGCTAATACTCTTAAAACGACCGGCCGGGTTATTACACAAGAAATATCTTACTATTGTTTATATGATTTTGGTGTTAAAGACGCAATGAGATAGGATTTTAGTACTTCACCAGAGTAGTACAAGTTCACCGGCAAACAACTAAAGACATTCGGTGTTCAGAATTCACTAGCTTGATTAATATGATTCTGCGCTATGTAGGTGCACAAATGGTGGTAAAGTACTCTTACCAAAGAAGTTTTTCATTCCAAGGGCTTAAGCCAAAATTCTTGTTAAAGGTGAAGGGATTCCAACCATCCCACCTTATCTTTTAGATTCAAAGGGTTGTTTCCTTAAGAGAGCACCTCCTTCTCTTTCTTTTATTTTTAAAAAATAATGATTCTGTTAATTCTTTCAACTTCAGTAAGACTAGGAATCCAAAATGAATGTTTAGATTAAAAGGATAAATGTGATTAGTCAAATAATATAAGGAATATGTTCGAAATTAAACAATAACTCGAGGACAAAAATTTATTATTTTTGGAATTACTAAATCTTATTCAATATTTATAGCCCTCTTCTATGTGACTTACTTATCAGGGGCGGATGTACACGTACATGTATGGGTTCAATTGAATCGATAACTTTTGATGCGTAGTACAAATTTAGGGATAAATTTTACTGAAATTGCAATAAAATAGTAAACATGGACCCGAAACTTTAAGAATATAATAGATTCAGCTAAATTCGCCAAAATTTCACAGTATAGCCTGTTTTCGGACTGGTCAATAAAAAATAGCCAGCGTTTACCAAGTCAATGAAAAATAGCCACTGTTTTGCTGCAATAGAGACCGGTCCAACATAATATACTGGAGTTCGGTGCACTTGTGTATGAACTCCAGCATATTATGCTGGACCGGTATACTTTGCTGGCTCCAGTATAATATACTGGAGACTGGAGCACTGGTGCTCTAAACTCCAGTATATTATACTGGACCATTATACTTGCTTGAACTCCAGTATATTATGCTGGAGTTCTAGTGTATTTATGCTGGAACTCCATCATATTATGCTGGAGTTCCAGCATACTATCCTGGAACTCCAGTATAATATGCTGGAGTTCAAGTATACTTATGCTGGAACTCCAGCATAATATACTGGAGTATTTTTCGGGTTTTGAACAGTGTTTTCGCTCAGATTTATCTTTACATAAAAAGTGGCTAAATTTCGATTACTTTTGAAATTGGGCTATTTTTGAACGACCAGTTGTAAATCTGGCTATTTTTAAGAATCACCCCTAAAATTCTTAAAGTTTGAGCCCATGGAATTAAAATTCCGGATCCGCCTATGTTATTTATTAGCTTAAATATTTATTCTCAATAATCACTTTTTTAGGATAATCAAATCAATGTATGATAAAAACAAAGAGCTACATACTAGTTGAATCTTCTTTACTAGTATTTGTTGATTATGTGAACAGACAAAAAAGAAAAAGAACTACAAAAATTACTGGAAGAAGGGAGCTTATCATACATATGCAATTTAGCTATGTGCAGAGGCGGATCAAGGATTTTTAGTACATGAGTGTACTACTTAAAAAAATAAGGAAAATATGTATTAATTGGGAATTGATCCACATTCCTTCTAGTAAATAACTCAACCTTTAAACAAGTGCACCATTAAACCTTCTTGGAACATGAGTGCCACTAGTTAATAGTATACCATTTTTAGAAAATATTTACATAAAATATTTAATTTTGCGGAGAGACCATTGGTTCACGTGCCCCATAATTGTCACGACCCAAAATCCCTCCAAAGGAGTCGTGATGGCACCTAGTCTCTAAACTAGGTAAGCCTAACCTTTTCTGTAATAACATGGATAATTACTAATTTTAAATTAAATAACGCTTAACAAATTAAAATTTTCAAAACCGGTGGTACAAGTCATAAGCCTTTCTATGAGTAGTTATACAAAATAAATACATCATTGTTCCGAAACAAAAGGAACAAATGGAAATAAGTACAAGTAAAGATGACTCCGAGGCCTGCGAACGCTGCAGCAGGTTTACCTTGAGTCTCCGCCGCACGACCTGCACAGCTACTACCGATCAAATACCTGGATCTGTACACAAAAATATACAGAAGTGTAGTATGAGCACACACAGCGGTGCCCAGTAAGTATCAAGACTAACCTTGATGGGGTAGTGACGAGGAACAGTCAAGACACCTACTGGTCAGACAGATTAAACAGGATATGATAACAAATATCAAGATAAAGGTAAAGAAATAATATCAACAGCAGGGATAAATCAATCTACAAACAGTCAAAATAATAAAAGGAAACTCGGATGGAAACGAAAGATAACAAAATAAATCAACACAAACATAGCTGGAACACAAAGAAGTAGAATGAACTCAAGTAAGGAAGACAGTGTCAACTCAATCAATCATATTGTTTCTGGTGCATAACCCCAGCCATCTCAGAACTCGATGTATCATATCATAACCTCAACTTCCAAACCTTTAGCACACCCGGCACCTTAAGCCCACATATTTTGTCTCACTTTGTACAACAACGTTCTCGTATTACTCAGTACATAGGACCCTTAAATAATGCAATTAAGATGTTTCAGGAGTCTCATTTACATAACATAAAGTAGAGTACAACTTCTAAACCAATTAGGAACTCAGCAAGAAAAGATAAAGTTATTTTTAGAAATCATTTGAATAAAGAAAGTACCATTTTCAATTTAAAATATAACATCGAATGAATTATTACCTTTAACATGGGATTTAATAAATTAACATAGTAGAAATTCCCTTTTAAGTAATTACAACTTCAGACGGTTTAAGGAAATTTAATTGAGTAACCAATTGAATTAAAAATGTGACAATTTTGAAATTTGTATATATATAAATACGGCGAGGTATTGAAAACACTATGAATTCCAACACAAAGGATCACAACACTAAAGGAATCTAAACAGTTAAAAACTTGAATTGATAACAACAAATAAACACAGCAAATAGAAAGTGCACGACATCACCCTTCGTGCTTTAACTCTCAATCCTCACCATGCAATCAATATTCACTTTTATTCTTTTTTGTTGCGGCGTGCACCCCGATCCCAATCATATAATAATGTTGCGGCATGCAACCCTATCCAAATCATATAGTGATGTTGCGGCGTGCAACCTGATCCAAATCATATAATGATGTTGCGGCGTGCAACCCGACTCCACCTGTCCACCCTTATTACTCCTTGTTGCGGCGTGCAATCCGATCCCATATAATATTGTTGCGGCGTGCAACCCGATCCCACATAATATTGTTGCGGCGTGCAACCCAATCCCATATAATATTGTTGCGCCGTGCAACCCGATCCCAATATACAAATCAACACCAATCACAAAAGAATCCCGGCAAGGGGACAATAGTATAACAACAATATCCCGACAAGGGAAACAATATCATAAGCATAACATCCCGGCAAGGGAATCAACAATAGAAACAAATACATCCCGGCAAGGGAATCAACAATAACCAATCTCGTTCCAACAATTAACTTCACAAAATGAATCCCAACTTGAGTTAATACTCAACAACGGTCAAATACCAAGGAATTACCATAAGCCTGGTCCAACATGAATACTCATCAAGTCAAGCATGAATAGTACATAATGAGGATTACGAAAAAAATCAAGAAGCACACTAACCTTAACAAAGCAACAAGACATAATAAGAACGTGATAATTACACCGGTAACCACAACAAATGGACATGTAACATATTTGCGCGAAGTCATAGAGGAACTCACAATCAAGAAGTATCAAAACAATGAGGAAGGCAATCACTTCAATTAACGCAATTAGGGGTCAAGTAACACGTAAGAATTAGAGGAAAGCTAGCAACATCATATGGAGCATATAGAGGTAATTTAAGCAATTAGGAAACTCAAGCATGAAGGAATACTTTGCACATAATGAACATAAGGACCTAAGAACCCTAGAGGCAAATTTTCCACAAATAAGTCCGAGCACACACTCGTCCCCTCGCGTGCACGGAATACAATTAGCATAGAAGACTCAAACCCTAAGGGGAAGTCCCCCACACAAGGTTAGGCAAGATACTTACCTCAATCCGGCCAATTCAATACTCAATTTAGCATTTCCTTTACCGATTCATCAACGCTCGGCTCAATCCAGCCAAAAAAGACTTGAATACATCAAACAATGCAAGAGAAAACAATTTCAATTGACAAAACTATGATTCTTATACAATTTTCAAAAAGTCAACAAAACTCAACTCCCGGGCCCGCACCTCGGAACCCGACAAAATTTACAAAAAACGAACACCCATTCCGCTAGGAGTTCACCCATACAAAATTATCTAATTCCGATACCATTTGGTCATTCAAATCATCATTTTACATTTTTGAAAGATTTCACAATTGTCCTCAATTTTTCCTTTAGATTTTCATGAATTTAATGTTAAATCTAAGATATAATCACAAAATATAGTTGGAAATTGTTAGAGACACTTACCCAATGATTTGGAGAAGTTTGTGTCACGACCCTAAATCTGGACCCGGTCGTGATGGCGCCTCTCGTAAAGACAAGGCCAGCCGACACATTCCCAATGCATTTTTAAACAATTAAGTAATAAAAAACCAAGTCTTAACATAGTAATAATATCCCGAAATAAGGTAAACAATACAGTTGCGGAATAGACATAGCCCGACATCGGGGTGTCACTAGTCATGAGCATCTATCATAACAACTACAAGTCTGAAACGAGTCTACACAACTATTACGTAACTAAAACAGAAGGAAATAAGATAGAGGGAGAAGCACTGGACTGCGAATCGCCGGGCAGCTACCTAGTGAATCTCCGGGATCTGCTGGAAGCTCTCTCAACCCTCGCAAGCAGGACCTGATGCGCCTAAATCTGCACACGGGGTGTAGGGAGTAAAGTGAGTACTCCAACTCATAAGTAATAACAATAAATGAAGACTGAGCGATACAAAATCACGTTAAACACAACAGTGTGCTATAAAAGGCAGAGTAAAATCAGTAAAGTACAATTAAACAGTGTAATCTCATGAAGCACCTTGTAGGCAGTTAAATAAGTAAAGGAAAAGCAGCTAGGAAAGGTAAACACATGAGAACCGCCCCTCGGGCATAATAACAACAGAATCAGCCCCTCGGGCAATAGCATAGATCAATACCAGCCCCTCGGGCTATATCTCATATCACAATGGGTACCCGCGCTCACTGGGGGTGTACAGACTCCGGGACGGGCCCCTTACGGCCCAAGCGCAATATCAAGCCATCTCGTGGCATAATCACTAGGCTCTCGGCCACATATCAACAAGCCACCTCGTGGCGTACAATCTCAGGCCCCCGGCCTCATAATCATAATTAGTATATCACTGCTGCGGCGTGCGGCCCGACCCAAAAGTATCCTCACAACACAGTCCCTCGGCCTTACTCAGTCAAAATCTCATAAGACTCGGGCAACAGTAAAACATAATGCTCAGCTCAAAATATCTTTAAAAATATGATTTAAGGTGTTAAAACAGAGTAAACATGGCTGAGTTATGAAAACGGTAAAATATAGCATGACTGAGTACAAGTATAAAGTAAAAACAGTGAGGAAATGACAGTAAAAATCCCCTAAGGGTCCAAATAGTTGGCACGAAGCCCAAATATGGCGTTTAGCCCAAAACATGATAACATCAAACAATTTGCAATCAAATACCCAGTAAAACAGTCATTCGGGATGGACCAAGTCAGAATCCCCAACGGTGCACG
This sequence comes from Nicotiana attenuata, assembly GCF_001879085.1. NCBI lineage: Eukaryota > Viridiplantae > Streptophyta > Magnoliopsida > Solanales > Solanaceae > Nicotiana > Nicotiana attenuata. The sequence continues at coordinate 211,558 of NW_017671004.1, forward strand.
ACCCCACAATCGTCATTTAGCGTGTGCGTCACCTCAACATAGCCTAACGCTGTGTAATCCGAGGTTTCATACCCTCAGGACAACATTTAAAATCATTACTCACCTCAATCCGGCTCAAACTCTAGCTCGCGATGCCTTTGTCCCTCGAATCGGCCTCCGGATGCTCTGAATCTACCAAAATCAGTACGTAACCATCAAAATATTCTAAGGGAACAAAGCTCACTCGAAAACAGTCAAAAAACAACGAAATTCCCGAAATTAACCAAACCCGACCCTCGGGCCCACGTCTCGGAATTTGATAAATTTTACATCATTAGACTCCTTATCTCCCCACGAGTTCATACATATCAAAAGTTCTGAAATCCGACCACAAATGGTCCTTCAAATCCTCAATCAAAGGCCTAGGTTTCCAAGCCCTAGTTTCCCCAAATTTAACCCTTAAATTCCATTAATTATAGCCCTAATACATGAAATAATACCATTGGAATGAGTTTTTAGGTCCAAAATCCTTACCTCAATGAATCCCTTTTGAAATCCTTCTTCAAATCGCCCAAAAAGCTCCAAGAACCGACTTAGAAATGGTGGAATAGCTCAAAAATTGCGAAGGAAATAACTTATACCTTCTGGCCCAAACATTTCACATCTGCGGCCAAAAATCCCGCTCCTGCGATGCCGCTTTTGCGGTCCATGAACCGCATCTGCGGTCCTCACATAAGCTTCGCTTTCCGTATCTGTGATACCCCAATCCGCATCTGCGCCATCGCAGGTGCGGTTCTTCAACCGCTTCTGCGGTTTCTGCCTTCCCAGGCCCTATCCTCTTCTGCGATTCAAATCTCGCTTCTGCGAGACCGCACCTGCGGTCCCCTAGCCGCAGGTGTGGTTATGACAGCAATGGGAAACTTCAGCTATCACGACCAACTCCAAATCTTTCTGCCAACCATCCGAAGTCACCCCGAGGCCCCCGGGACCTCAACCAAAAGCACCAACAAGTCTTATACAACCATTCAAACTTATACCAACCTTCAAAACACCTCAAACAACATCAAAACGACCAAAACACATTGAAATCAAGCCTAAGGTTCTAAAATCTTCCGAATTCCGCTTTTGATCAAAAAGTATACCAAACCACGTCCGAATGACCTAAAATTTTTCACACACATCCCAAATGACACAACAGAAATACTGCAACTTCCGAAATTTCATTCCGACCCCTATATCAAAATCTCACCTATCAACCGGAAAACGCCAAAAATCCAATTTCGCTAATTCAAGCCTAAATCTACTCCGGACCTCCAAAACACATTCCGATCACGCTCCTAAGTCCCAAATCACCTCCCGAAGCTATCCGAACCATCAGAATTCACATCCGAGCCCTCTAACACATAACTCAACGTCCGATTGACTTTTCCAAATCAAGCTTTCTTAAAAGAGACTAAGTGTCTCAAACCTTACCAAAACCTTTCCGAACCCGAGCCAACCAACCCGATCACACATAGAACCGATAA
>NW_017671004.1:214780-283846 GCF_001879085.1 Nicotiana attenuata
CGAGGCCTCTTGGCCTCCCTCTCCTCGCGCTCCTGGCGACGAACTGACTCAATCTCACGAGAAATATCCACAACCTCCTCAAACGTAGCACCTGACAACACCTGACACTCTCTCCCTAGTCATGAGAGCCCGAAGCTGGTATGTGAGGCCATCAACAAACCTCCCGATCCTCTCTCTCTCCGTCGCAACCAGCCAAATAGCATGACGAGCTAACTATGAGAAACTCATCTCGTACCGAGTAACAGTCATATCCCCCTGTCGCAACTGCTCGAACCGTCTACGCAGCTCCTCCCTGTGGGACTGTGGGACATACTTCTCCAAAAACAGAGTGGAGAACTGCTGCCAAGTAAGAGGTGCCGAACCAACAGGACTACGCCTCTCATATGCCTCCTACCAGGTGAAGGCAGCTCCGGTAAACTGAAAGGTCGTAAATGCAACCCCGCTGGTCTCCATAATACCCGTGGTGCGAAGAATCCTCTAACATCTGTCTAAGAAACCCTGGGCATCCTCGTCCTCTGCACCACTGAAAGTAGGAGGCTGGAGCCTGCCAAACCTCTCCAATCTGCGCTGCTCGTCCTCTGGCATAACTGGAGCTACGTAACTCTGAGCAGCTGCCACCAGCTGCGCTAGTGGTGCCTCCGGTGTCTACAATCCCTGAACCACCTGATCGGGTGTTCGGACGGTGGGAGTCCGAGAGCCTCCCCTTGCCTGAGAAGTGGCTGCGGCAGTAGAAACCGCGACCACCTGAGCAAGACTCGTACATACTGTCAAAATCTGGGCCAAGGTCTTCTGAAGACCTGGAATCACAATGGGCACAGCTGGTGCCTGAGCTGGTGCTGCTGGAGCATCCACAACTGGGACCTGATCCTGAACTGGGGCGGCTAGTGGATCTGCAGGTGCTGCCCCAGCTGCTGTGCGGGCTGCACCTCTGCCCCTACCACGGCCTCGACCGCGTCCTCGGCCTCTAGCGGCCCCAACTGGTGGTACTGGTGGTCGTCCATCCTGACCGGTCGCTCGTGTCCTCACCATCTGTGAGAGAAAGAATAATAGAAGTTTAGTACTCGGATCAAAAAGATTCGCACGACAGGAATTTCAAGAATGTGGAATTTTCCTAAAGGTTCTGCATCCTCTCGAGGATAAATACAGACGTCTCCGTACAGATCTGCGAGACTCTACTAAACCTGCTCATGACTCGTGAGACCTATGTAACCTAGGCTCTGATACCAACTTGTCATGACCCTAAACTTGGACCCGGTCGTATGGCGCCTCTCGCGAAGACAAGGCCAGCCGACACATTCCCAATGTATTTTAAAACAATTAAGTAATAAAAAACAAGGTCTTAACATAGTAATAAAATCCCGAAATAAGGTAAACAATACAGTTGCGGAATAGACATAGCCCGACATCGGGGTGTCAGCAGTCATGAGCATCTATCATAACAACTACAAGTCTGAAACGAGTCTACACAACTATTACGTAACTAAAACAGAAGGAAATAAGATAGAGGGAGAAGCACTGGGCTGCGAATCGCCGGGCAGCTACCTAGTGAATCTCCGGGATCTGCTGGAAGCTCTCTCAACCCTCGCAAGCAGGACCTGATGCGCCTGAATCTGCACACGGGGTGCAGGGAGTAAAGTGAGTACCCCAACTCAGTGAGTAATAACAATAAATGAAGACTGAGCGATACAAAATCACGTTAAACACAACAGTATGCTATAAGAGGCAGAGTAAAATCAGTAAAGTACAATTAAACAGTGTAATCTCATTAAGCACCTTGCAGGCAGTTAAACAAGTAAAGGAAAAGCAGCTAGGAAAGGTAAATACATGAGAACCGCCCCTCGGGCATAATAACAACAAATTCATCCCCTAGGGCAATAATATAGAACAATACCAGCCCCTCGAGCTATATCTCATATCACAATGGGTACCCGCGCTCACTTGGGGTGTAAAGACTCCTGGAGGGGCCCCTTACGGCCCAAGCGCAATATCAAGCCATCTCGTGGCATAATCACTAGGCTCTCGGCCTCATATCAACAAACCACCTCGTGGCGTACAATCTCAGGCCCTCGGCCTCATAATCATAATCAGTATATCACCGCTGCGACGTGCAGCCCGACCCAAAAGTATCCTCACAACACAGGCCCTCGGCCTTACTCAGTCAGAATCTCATAAGCCACTTGGGCAACAACAAAACATGATGCTCAGCTCAAAATATCTTTAATAAATCATCTAAGGTGTTAAAATAGAGTAAACATGGTTGAGTTATGAAAACAATAAAATATAGCATGACTGAGTACAAGTATAAAGTCAAAACAGTGAGGAAATGGCAGTAAATATCCCCTAAGGGTCCAAATAGTTGGCACGAAGCCCAAATATGGCATTTAGCCCAAAACATGATAACATCAAACAATTTGCAATCAAATACACAGTAAAACTGTTATTCGGGATGGACCAAGTCACAATCCCTAACGGTGCACGATCCTACGCTCGTGATTTAGCGCGTGCATCACCTCAACATAGCCAAACGCTGTGTAATCTGGGGTTTCATACCTCACGACAACATTTAAAATCATTACTCACCTTAATCCGGCTCAAACTCTAGCTCGCGATGCCTTTATCCCTCGAATCGGCCTCCGGATGCTCCGAATCTACCAAAATCAGATCGTAACCATCAAAATATGCTAAGGGAACAAAGCTCACTCGAAAAGAATCGAAAAACAACGAAATTCCCAAAATTAACCAAACTCGAACCCGGGACCACATCTCGGATTTTGATAAATTTTACATCATTAGACTCCTTATCTCCCCACGAGTTCATACATATCAAAAGTTCTAAAATCCGACCACAAATGGTCCTTCAAATCCTCAATCAAAGGCCTAGGTTTCCAAGCCCTAGTTTCCCCAAATTTAACCCTTAAATTCCATTAATTACAACCCTAATCCGTGAAATAATACCATAGGAATGAGTTTTTAGGTCAAAAATCCTTACCTCAATGAATCCCCTTTGAAATCCTTCTTCAAATCGCCCAAAAAGCTCCAAGAACCGACTTAGAAATGGTGGAATAGCTCAAAAATCGCGAAGGAAATAACTTATACCTTTTGGCCCAGACATGTCGCATCTGCGGCCAAAAATACCGCTCCTGCGGCCCCGCTTTTGCGGTCCACGAACCGCATCTGCGGTCCTCACTTAAACTCCGCTTTCCGCATCTGCGATGCCCCAATCCGCACCTGCGCCATCGCAGGTGCGGTTCTTCAACCGCTTCTGTGGTTTTTGCCTTCCCAGGCCCTATCCTCTTCTGCGCTTCTGCGAGACCGCACCTGCGGTCCCCTAGCCGCGGGTGCGGTTATGACAGCAATGGGAAACTTCAGCTATGACAACCAACTCCAAATCTTTCCGCCAACCATCCGAAATCACCCCGAGGCCCCCAGGACCTCAACCAAAAGCACCAACAAGTCTTATACAACCATTCGAACTTATACCAACCTTCAAAACACCTCAAACAACATCAAAACTTCCAAAACACATCGAATTCAAGCGCAAGGTTCTAAAATCTTCCGAATTCCGCTTTTGATCAAAAAGTATACCAAACCACGTCCGAATGACCTAAAATTTTGCACACACATCCCAAATGACACAACGGAAACACTGCAACTTCCGGGATTTCATTCCGACCCCTATATCAAAATCTCACCTATCAACCGGAAAACGCCAAAAATCCAATTTCGCCAATTCAAGCCTAAATCTACTCCGAACCTCCAAAACACATTCCGATCACGCTCCTAAGTCCCAAATCACCTCCCGAAGCTATCCGAACCATCAGAATTCACATCCGAGCCCTCTAACACATAACTCAACGTCCGGTTGACTTTTCCAACTCAAGCTCACTTAAAAGAGACTAAGTGTCTCAAACCTTACCAAAACCTTTTCGAACCCGAGCCAACCAACCCGATCACACATAGAACCGATAAGCAAAGCAAATAGAAGCAGAAATTGGGGAAACAGAGCGGTAACTCATGAAACGACCGGCCGGGTCGTTACAATTGGGTTTTTGGAAAATCGCCTATGGAGGTTTAGGGTTTGAGAAAATTAAAAAATGGGTGAAAATCTCGTCAAATATCTCACTTAACAGGCCTCAGATGTCGCATTTGCAACCCAGGGTTCGCAATTGCGAACCCTCGCAATTTGCAAACAAGGCAAGGCTGGCAGAGGTCGCATTTGCGACAAAAAGTTCGCATTTGCAAACTGGGCACCGCAATTGCGATGAAAAGGTTCGCATTTGCGATCACACCAGAAAACAGCAATTTTTCCCGACACGAAAATGAGCATAACTTCCTCATACGATGTCCAAATTCGATGATTCTTTTTCCTCTGGCTCCGTAATTTCGATACGGATCTAATGGTTCAATAAAAACTGAATTTGGATCTCATTTGTTCATTGTGGTATCATTTTGTCTTGAAGAAACGATGATGAAGCATCCAAAAACAAGCGTAACATAGCCTAAACCAATCTGAAACTCACCCAAGCCCTCGGGGCTCCAAACCAAACATACACGCAAGTCTAAAAATATTATACGGACTTTCTCGTGCGATCAAATCATCAAAATAACATGAAAAACTATGAATTTAACCTCAAAACTCATGCTTTTCTAGCTTTTCAACCGGACGTCAATATCACGTCAAATCAAATCCGATTCTCACCAAAATTCACAGATAGGACTTAAATATCATAACAAACTTGTACCGGGCTTCGGAAACAAAATACGGGCCCGATACCAACGAGTTCAAACATTAATTCATTATTTATTTCCTTTAAAAAACCAGCACAACAATTTCTTCAAAAATTATTTTCTAAGGCTAGGGACCTCGGAATTCAATTCCGGGCATACGCCCAAGTCCCATACTTTTCCGCAGACCTTCCGAGATCTTCGGAACACAGATCCGGGTCCGTTTACCAAAAATGTTAACCAAAGTCAACTAAAACCCAAATTTTAACTCTAAAAATTACTATATTTTTTCATATTTTCACATAAAAGCTTTCCGATTTCACGCTCGAATTGCGCACGCAAGTCGATACACGTAATATGAAGCTACTCGTGACCTCAAACTGCCGAACCGGACGAAATTGCTCAAAACGACCAGTCGGGTCGTTACATCCTCCTCCACTTAAACATACGTTGTCCTCGAACGTGCCCGGAGTCGTTCCAAAGCCATCGAACCACTGCATAAGCTCCTCATACATACACACGGGGCGATTCCTCATCACCCAAACCTATGTAGGACTGACAATGCAACTTAACTGATGGTCTCACCTCATCCTTAGTCCATAACCTTAGGACAAAACCCAAACCTCATCGTCTGAAATTCATCATAGGACCCGAATCCCACATCATCACACTGCATGAACCCGAACAAGTTGAATCGAGCCAAAATTCCAATCCAGAATACAATCATATGCTGTTCCACACAACTCAAATGCCCGAAGCAATAACCTCTGACCACCATAGCTGTTCAAATAACATCCTGGATGCCGACAATACACCTCACATTGAATATAACCTTGTTCCAAACCTTCACAACACTGCCCATGATAAAGAAACATGCGGATATTCATAGCTGCTCATGAAGTCAACAAGTCAAGAAACTCTCTCGCCTGCCAAGGGCCATTACCCAACTCTTAGCAGAAACAACCACATACATCCAAGCACTCCTCACCCCCAATACCATAGTACAAATCTCAGGTCTAAGAACCTCATCTCAGCCAGTACAAGCAGCCCAATTAACAACTCACCACGGAACCACACAGATTCTCACACTACACAGTTCGTACACCAAACCAGCAATAACTAAATTATGCAGCATAAATAAGGGAAAGCTAAGTATAAGAATTATCTAACAAGTACAACATGTGTGACAACAAAAGTATAGTCTTTCATCAAATCGTCCCATAGAGGGAAAACACAACACCAAATAAACACAATGAAAGGGTACCCCACATAACATCCGCTGCGGCGCGCAGCCCGCTCGCAAATACTCATCAAGCCAAAATGCTCAGGTCCACTGATCACATAAATATTGATATCAGGCATAGCAGAGTGCACAAGTAAAACTGTGGGAACAATGAATAGAAGTAATAAAATATGAGAGAAGCAAGCACATATAAGGTGCAATGAGAAAATCAACATCACGAGGGCTATTTCGCCCGCCTCGCCATAAGGCTTGAACAGAGTTACAACATGCGTGGGGTATAATCATACAACCTCACCGCCTAACACAACATAAAAGAGTAGCACATAACATAGGCTAGGGGCACAAATAATATCCCTTCTGCCTGATCACATAACCAAAATGACAATCTCACAGAGGCACACAAACTTGATCTGACACGACATACATATTCTCGCTGATCCTTTAAATAGCCCACAACCAAATCGTGATCCTTCCCAATTAGATAAATATTCTTCAAAAAGATCCACAGCAACCTATCGATAATACATGCTACTAATTACCCCATTCTCAACATTTCTTCGCAATCCGCAAACAGAAATAGTCCATTCATGAGGGCATCTAGCCCCAAACCTCAGGAATATCGAAATTTCCATACCCAACTCAACTACGCAAATCAAATGGCTGATATATCACTCACACACTGTTATCCTGCTGAAGCACCCATATAGGATTTCTGGATGCGTAATAAAACATGAACCCCGAAAGCCTCAAAACCGAGTAATCACCATGCTACTAGCCACGCACCCGCAAACCAAAACTCAAGGTCCCTTCAAAAAATGTACACCCTTCACATATGATAGCCAACAAGGTCAACACTCTATTAATTTCTGATACCTATTCAGGAGAAAGTCACAATGTACCACATATTCCTTACGCTCATAGTAGAAAGCCAGCTCAAGCCGTTACCAAACCATTGAGATCCCTCCGAGATCCGCTCGCACGTAACTAAGCCATCAGGACTGCACCTTCCCAACTCAACCGAGTCACACAGACCGTCCAATCCAAGAGTGTTGCCACAAATGCCAGTGGAGAATTTCTATTCAAAGGACCAAATTCTTCCATTGCTATGCTAACCCAACACCACGGAACAAACCCATTTCTTCGGATAGTCGACATGCTATAATCCCAATCAAGCCCCAAATACAGATGATCTTAACACATACCACATAGCCCAAAAGCTCATAAGCCACCGCATTACCTTTGAAGCACCCCGTCCTGCCGCAACCACGATACCCACGCTGATTAGACCTTCTGTGAATCTGAAGTTGTTCCTTCGACTCCCCTTGATGCTGATATGTAGAGCCATTAATGACACGGAAACACTGTAAGCCCCAACATCATCCCATGCAAGATCTTAGACCTTAGTCATACACAAAATCCGGGAATCCACTAATACCACTTATACACATACCTCAGGCCAAATCTGATATAAATCTAGCTCTGCAATCTGAATGCCGCTATTGAACTCCTCCACTTGGTGCAAAGCCATAGAAAACAACGTCTGATGATTCGCAAAACTAACCTTCAAAGCTCGTACAACACAAATCACAAGGTACTCCAATACCACCAACTATTCCCAATCAACACCCACTTCGTGGCCTTTCCACAATCGGAACGACTAGTCAACCAATTAAGCCTTCCCAAGCTCGCACTCATCAATCAGATGCCGGAAACCTGCGCCTCCATACGGACAACTGAATAGTCTCTCAATGCCTCTGTATCTTCAGTCTGGACAACACGTCGAGGCAATGCCTGAGCATCCCTGACTCCTTCGTAGCCTGTCTGTAGCATCACGAACCACTAACGCATAGCGGGCACCGAGAGCGTAATATTACACTCGAGTGGATGTAAAGGAACATAAGTTATATACTTCGAGCTGAATCAATATCGCACGATAAGGAATGAAAGAAGTGGAATTTCCTAATAGTTCTGTAGCCCCTCGAAGATAAGTACAGATGTCTCGGTACCGATCCGCAGGACTCTACTAAACTTGCTTATGACTCGTAGCACCTATGAACCTAGAGCTTTGATACCAACTTGTTACGACCAAAAATCCCTCCAAAGGAGTCGTGATGGCACCTAGTCTCTAAACTAGGTAAGCCTAACCTTTTCTGTAATAACATGGATATTTACTAATTTTAAATTAAATAACTCTTAACAAATTAAAATTCCCAAAACCGGTGGTACAAGTCATAAGACTTTCTAAGAGTAGTTATACAAAATAAATACATCACTGTTCCGAAACAAAAGGAACAAATGGAAATAAGTACAAGTGAAGGTGACTCGGAGGACTGCGAACGCTGCAGCAGGTTTACCTTGAGTCTCCATCGCACGACCCGCACAGCTACTACTGATCAAATACCTGGATCTATACACAAAAATGTACAGAAGTGTAGTATGAGCACACCACAGCGGTGCCCAGTAAGTATCAAGACTAACCTCGATGGGGTAGTGATGAGGAAAAGTCAAGACACCTACTGGTTAGACAGATTAAACAGGACATGATAACAAATATCAAGATAAAGGTAACGAAATAATATCAACAGCAGGGATAAATCAATCTACAAACAGTCGAAATAATAAAAGGAAACTCGGATGGAAACGAAAGATAACAAAATAAATCAACACAAACATAGCTGGAACACAGAGAAGTAGAATGAACTCAAGTAAGGAAGACAGTGTCAACTCAATCAATCATATCGTTTCTGGTGCACAACCCCAGCCATCTCAGAACTCGATGTCTCATATCATAACCTCAACTTCCAAACCTTTAGCACACCCGGCACTTTGTGCCCACATATTTTGTCTCACTTTGTACAACAACGTTCTCATGTTACTCAGTACATAGGACCCTTAAATAATGCAATTAAGATGTTCCAGGAGTCTCATTTACATAACATAAAGTAGAGTACAACTTCTAAACTAATTAGGAACTCAGCAAGAAAAGATGAAGTTATCTTTAAAAATTATTTGAATAAAGAAAGTACCATTTTCAATTTAAAATACAACATCGAATGAATTACTACCTTTAACATGGGATTTAATGAATTAACTTAGTATAAATTCCTTTTTAAGTAAATTACAACTTCAGACGGTTTAAGGAAATTTAATTGAGTAACCAATTGAATTAAAAATGTGACAATTTTGAAATTTGAAGTATTGAAATATGTATATATATAAATACGGCGAGGTATTGAAAACACTATGAATTCCAACACAAAGGATCACAGCAGTAAAGGAATCTAAACAGTTAAAACACTTAAATTGATAACAACAAATAAACACAGCTAACAGAAAGTGCACGGCATCACCCTTCGTGCTTTACTCTCAATCCTCACCATGCAATCAATATTCACTTTTATTCTTTCTTGTTGCGACGTGCAACCCGATCCCAATCATATAATGTTGTTGCGGTGTGCAACCCGATCCAAATATACAAATCAACACCAATAACAAAAGAATCCCGGCAAGGGGACAATAGTATAACAACAATACCGACAAGGGAAACAATATCATAAGCAATAACATCCCGAAAAGGGAATCAACAATAGAAACAAATACATCCCGGCAAGGGAATCAACAATAACCAATTCACAAAATGAATCCCAACTTGAGTCAATACTCAACAACGGTCAAATACCAAGGAATTACCATAAGCCAGGTCCAACATGAATACTCATCAAGTCAAGGAATAGTACATAATGAGGATCACGAAAAAAACCAAGAAGCACATTATCCTTAACAAAGCAACAAGACAAATAAGCACGTTATAGTTATGACGGTAACCACAACAAATGGACATGTAACATATTTGCACGAAGTCATAGAGGAACTCACAATCAAGAAGTATCAAAACAATAAGGAAGGCAATCACTTCAATTAAGGCAATTAGGGTTCAAGTAACACATAACATTAGAGGAAAGATAGCAACATCATATGGAGCATATAGAGGTAATTTAAGCAATTAGGAAACTCAAGAATGACGGAATACTTTGCACATAATGAACATAAGAACTTAAGAACCCTAGGGGCAAATTTCCCACAAATAAGTCCGAGCACACACTCGTCACCTCGCGTGCACGGACTACAATTAGTATAGAAGACCCAAACCCTAAGGGGAAGTCCCCCACACAAGGTTAGGCAAGATACTTACCTCAATCCGGCAAATTCAATACTCAATTTAGCTTTTCCTTTACCGATTCATCAACGCTCAGCTCAATCTAGCCAAAAAAGACTTGAATACATCAATCAATGGAAGAGAAAACAATTTCAATTGACAAAACTATGACTCTTATACAATTTGCAAAAAGTCAACAAAAGTCAACTCCCAGGCCCGCACCTCGGAACCCGACAAAATTTACAAAAACCGAACACCCATTCCGCTACGAGTTCACCCATACTAAAATTATCTAATTTCGATACCATTTGGTCATTCAAATCATCATTTTACATTTTTAAAAGATTTCACAATTTTTCCCAAATTTTCCTTTAGATTCTCATGAATTTGATGTTAAATCTAAGATATAATCACAAAATATAGTTTGAAATTGATTAGAGACACTTACCCAATGATCTGGAGAAGTTTGGGTCTTTGGAAAATCGCCTATGGATGTTAAATCTAAGATATAATCACAACATAGCCTAAACCTATCGGAAACTCACCCAAGCCCTCGGGGCTCCAAAACAAACATGCACGCAAGTCTAGAAATATCATACGGACTTGATCGTGCGATCAAATCATCAAAATAACATCAAATACTATGAATTTAACCTCAAAACTCATTATTTTCTAACTTTTCAACCGGACGTCCAAATCACGTCAAATCAATTCTGATTCTAACCAAATTTCACATATAGGACTTAAATATCATAAAAAATTTGTACCGGGCTCCGGAAGCAAAATATGGGCCCGATACCAATAGTTTCAAACATTAATTCATTTATATATTTCTTTTAAAAAACCACCACAATAATTTCTTCAAAATTTGTTTTCTAAGGCTAGGGACCTCGGAATTCAATTCCGGGCATACGCCCAAGTCCCATATTTTACTGCGGACCTCCTGGGATCGTCGGAACACAGATCCGGGTCCGTTTGCCAAAAATGTTGACCAAAGTCAACTAAAAACTAAATTCTAACTCTAGAAATTACTATATTTTTTTTCTTCATATTTTCACATAAAAGCTTTCCGATTTCACGCCCGGACTGCGCTCACAAGTCGATACACGTAATATGAAGCTACTCGTGACCTCAAACTGCCGAACCGAATGAAATTGCTCAAAACCACCGGTCGGGTCGTTACAATAATCTTGGTTATGTATCCGCCCCTGCCAATGTGGACCCAGATTGAATTCAACCTTCATTTTTATTGGCTTCTAAATTAGTTCTAGCCACAAAAAATAAATAACAAGATGCCAAATCCAAATGGTTTACATTAATAACAATCTTCTTTTTTTGGTCAATATATACTATTCATCAAGAAATCTAAAGTATAGATTTAGTTAATCCACTGCAAAAAAGAATTTTGGAATTTGCCAGTAGGGAAATGAAAAGTTCCCGGATGGTAACATATTGAAAGCTAGCCCTTTCAGGGTTTATATAAAAGGCTGTGAGACCACCCAAACAAAATATATAGAAGCACAAGAATTTTTCAGTTTTGTTTTTTCAACAAATATACACAAAAAAGAGTTCTCCTGTTCCTTTTTTCAATAATGGCATCTCCAAAAATTACCTTGAAAGACCTTCACTCTTTCCATTTTAATGATAGAGAACTGTTCATGCGGCTGGTCATGATCCTGTATCGCAATCCAGCTGAGTCCGTGTTAGTCATGGCTTTGTGGTTCTTGCTACAAAACCATGCTCATTTTGCAAATGCACTTGTAAAGATAGCAAAGGCACGGAATATAGTGCTGAACTCGTTACCTAAAGAAGCCTCGACATGCTTGAAATGTCTGCAGTCGATGGTCCCCCCAATGGCTAATCCTGGAGGCCAGGACATGCCACTCACTACTCTAATAACGGATAGCGACATTTCTTTTCAAATTGTGTATCAAACAAGGTTTACTATCAAAAATCCTCAAATTTCCAACTTTCGCCAACTATCCCCGAAATGACTAAGGATCTCCAAATCCACATCCGGATGCGCTCCTAAGAACAGAATCACCATACGAAGCTATTGGAACCGACAAAACTCTGTTACGAAGTCATCTTCAAACAAGTTAAATTACGATCAACTCTTACAACTCAAACTTCAAACATAGGGACTATGTGTCCCATTCCACTCCGAAACTCTCCCGAACCTGACACCAAGCAACCCGGCAAGTCAGTTAAGCATACAATGAAACAGAGGAAGCAATAAATAGGGGATCTAGGCTAATACTCTCAAAACGACTGGCTGGGTCATTACATCCTCTCCCTCTTAAAATAATCGTTCGTCCTCGAACGAGCATAGAGACATATATGAAGCGGTGAAAAGATGAGGATAATGGATGCGCATATCATGCTCGGTCTCCCAAGTCGCCTCCTTGACTGGCCCCTCCACTGGACCTTCACTAAAGTAATATTTTTTGACCTCAACTTCCGATTCTGCCTATCAAAGATGGCCACCGGCTGCTCAGCATAAGTCAAATCCTTGTCCAACTAGACTAAGCTGAAATCTAACACAAGGGACGGATCGCCGTGGTACTTCCGTAGAATTGAAACATGGAATACTGGATGAACTCCTGATAGACTGGGAAGCAAGGCAAGCTCATAAGCAACCTCCCCAACTCGCCGCAACACCTCGAACAGGCTAATTAACCTTGGGCTCAACTTGCCCTTCTTTCTGAACCTCATAACAGCTTTCATGGGCAAAACTCGGAGCAAGACCTGCTCCCCAACCACGAATACAACATCGCGAATCTTTCGATCCGCATAACTCTTCTATCTGGATTGGGCTATACGAAGTCGATTCTCAATCACTTTAACCTTTTCCAAAGCATCCTAAACCAAGGCTATACCTAATAGCCTTGCCTCGCTCGGCTCAAACCAACCCACTGGAGATCGACACCGTCTACCATACAAAGCCTCATACGGGGCCATCTGAATGCTCGACTGATAACTGTTGTTTTAGGCAAACTCCGCAAGTGGCAAGAACTGATCACAAGAACCCCCAAACTCCATCACACATGCACCGAGCATATCTTTTAATAACCGAATAGTGTGCTCGGACTGTCCGTCCATCTGAGGGTTGCTCAACTCAACTCGAGTACCTAACTCATGTTGTGCGGACCTCCAAAACTGCATTATAAGCTACGTACCCCGGTCAGAGATGATAGATACCGGCACGCCATGAAGTCTGACAATCTCGCTGATATAAACTCAAGCCAGCTGCTTGGAAGAATAAGTAGTCATCACTTGTATGAAATGAGCCAACTTGGTCAACCTATCCACAATCACCCCAACTACATCGAACTTCCTCTAAGTCTGTGGGAGCCCAACAACAAAATCCATAGTGATCTGCTCCCATTTACACTCCGGAATCTCTAGCTTCTGAAGCAATCCATAGTCACTGATGCTCATACTTCACCTGCTCACAATTTAGGCACCGAGCTACATGCTCTACTATGTCCTTCTTTATTCTCCTCCACCAATAATGTTGCCTCAAGTCCTGATACATTTTCGTGGCACCTGGATGAATGGAGTACCGCAAACTGTGAGCCTCCTAGAGAATCAAATCATGCAACCCATCTACATTAGGCACACATAGCCTACCCTGCATCCTCAATACACCGTCATCTCCAATAGTGACCTCCTTGGCATCACCGTACTGAACCGTGTCCTTATGGATAACTAGATAGTGATCATCATACTGACTCTCCCTAATATGATCATAAAGAGAAGACTGAGAAACCACACAAGCCAAAACTCGACTCGGCTCATAAACATCCAATCTAAAAAACTAGTTGGCCAAGTCCTGAACATCCAATGCTAGTGACCTCTCTGCTGCTGGTAGATATGCTAAGCTGCCCAAACTCTCTGTCCTACGACTCAAGGAATCGCCCACCACATTGGCCTTCCTAGGATTGTATAGAATAGTGATATCATAGTCCTTAAGTAGCTCTAAACATCCGCTGATGCAAGTTAAAGATCCTTCTGTTTGAACAGATTTTGCAAACTCTGGTGATCGATGTAGATTTCACAAAGGACACCGTACAAATAGTGCTGCCAAATCTTCAAGGCATGAACAATAGCTGCTAACTCAAGGTCGTGGACAGTATAGTTCTTCTTATGCACTTTTAGCTGTATAGACACGTAGGCAATCATCCTGCCGTCCTGCATCAACATCGCGCCGAGACCAATACACAACACATCACAATATACGATATAAGACCCCGAACCTGTAGGCAATACCAATACTTGGGATGTAGTCAAAGCAATCTTGAGCTTTTGAAAGCTCTCCTCACACTCCTCTATTCACCTGAACGAAGCAACCTTCTGGGTCAGCCTGGTCATAAGTGCTGCAATAGATGAGAAACCCTCTACAAATCGATGGTAATACCCTGCCAAACCAAGAAAACTTTGGATCTTCGTAGCTGAGGACGGTCTGGGCCAACTCTGCACTGCTTCAACCTTCTTCGGATCCACCTTGATCCCATCACTTGACACTACATGACCCAAAAATGCCACCGAATTTAGCCAGAACACACACTTTAATGTTTTTGCATATGACTTCTTTTCTCTCAAGGTCTGGAGCACAGTCCTCAGGAGCTGCTCATGATCCTCCCGACTCCAGGAGTACACCAGAATGTCGTCAATAATCATAATGACGAATGAGTCAAGATAGGGCCGGAATACACTGTGCATCAAATGCATAAATGCTGATGGGCGTTGGTCAGCCCAAATGACGTTACTAAGAACTCGTAATGACCATACCGAGTCCTGAAAGCAGTTTTCGGGATATCTGGCTCCCGAATCTTCAACTGATGATAGCCTGGACGCAAGTCAATCTTGGAAAACACTCTGGCACCCTGTAACTGATCAAATAGGTCATTAATACGAGGTAATAAATACCTGTTCTTCACGGTAACTTTGTTCAACTGGCGATAATCAATACACATGCGCATAGAACCATCATTCTTCTTCACAAACAAGACTGGAGCACCCCAAGGTAACACACTAGGCCGAATAAAGCCCTTACCAAGCAACTCCTTTACATGCTCCTTTAACTCCTTCAACTCAGGCGGAGCCATACGATAGGGAGAAATAGAGATGAGCTGAGTGCCAGGTAACAAATCAATACTAAAGTTGATATCCCTGTTGGGCGACATGCTCGGAAGATCCGCTAGAAACACATCTGGATAATCCCTCACAACTGGAACTGACTCAACGGTGGGAGTATCAACACTGACATCTCTCACATAAGCTAGATACGCATCACACCCCTTCTCAACCATTCGCCGAGCCTTCAGAAATGAAATAACTCTGCTAGGAGTATAATCTAAGGTACCTCTCTACACTAATCGTGGCAATCTTGGCATAGCCAGTGTCACCTTCTTGGCGTGACAATCAAGAATAACATAATGGGGCGAAAGAAAGTCCATGCCCAAAATAATATCAAAGTCTACCATATTGAGAAATAATAAATTGGCTCTAGTCTCAAAACCACTAAGAACAACCAAACACGACCGATACACATTGTAAACAATAATAGAATCTCCCACAGGTGTAGACACAAAGATAGGAGAACTCAAAGAATCACGGAATGCACCTAAATACGAAGCAAAATAAGATGACACATAGGAATAAGTGGAGCCTGGATCAAATAAGACTGATGCATCTTTATGCAGACCAGAACAATACCTGTAATAACAGAGTCGGATGCAACTGCCTCCGTCCGAGCAAGAAGAGTATAATATCTAGCCTAGCCTCCCCTTCTAGGGTGACTTCTACCTGCCCGACCTCCAGCTCGAGTTGGATGAGCAGGTGGAGTGGTAGCTGGTGCTGTAACAATAGCCTGAGTACCCGGTGGAGCATGCGGAGCCTGAGTAGTCTGTGGAGGTGCACCCCTCCTATGTCTGGGACAATCCCTCACCATATGACGAGTGTCGCCACACTCAAAACAAGCTCTTAGAGGACATGGCTGCTGTGGCTGGCTCGGGCCAGATCGAATGGATTGACCGCTGAAAGTACCTCGTGTAGGAGGTGCGCTAGACACTGGCAATGCATAATAGGGAGCCTGAAGCTTAGGAGTGGCCAGAATACCGCTGACAGCGGGAAGTGCTAAATGAATAGGGCAATCACATAGCCCCTACCATGGCGAGCTGCAGCTGGGGCACGAGTACCACTATAAGTGCCAGACTCTCGAGAACTCTTGGCCTCTCTCTCCTCTCTCTTTCGAATCAACATACCCTCTAATATTCTATCAATCCCCACTACCTGCTGGTATGCAATGTCCATCTCCAACTCTAGGGCCATGCTAAATTTGATGCTGGGGTTGAGCCCCTCGTTGAACCGACGGACCCGCTCTCTAACAATAGCAACCAAGGCTGGTGTATGTCTAGTCACATCACTGAACCGAACCGCATACACCGTCACGGTCATAGAACCCTGGCACAACTGCTCAAACTCTGCGCGCCATGCATCTCTGAGACTCTTGGGAACATACTCCCTCAAGAACATATCCGAGAACTTAGTCTAAGTGAGTGTAGCTACCTAGGCCAGACTACCCAACTCATATGCATGCCACCACTAATAAGCCGCTCAACTAAGCTGGAACATAGTAAAAAAAAAAAACCCCACTAGACTCCGCTACACCCATAGTACGGAGGATACGGTGGCACTCCTCAAGAAAACCTTGGGCATCCTCTGACGCCAAGCCACTGAATGTAAGAGGGTGGCACATCTTTTACATCCTGAGCCTACGCTACTCCTCCTTAGAAACTGCTGCCCTAAACTCGGGCTGAACTGGGGCTACCGGCTGCACTGGTATGACCTCTAAGAACCTGGTCACCTAAACTCGTTGCTCTACGGTACATGCGGGAGGAGTATGTGCTTCTGCCCCAGCCTAAGATGTGGCAGGGGCAAGTGGGATCAACCCTGCCTAAGCTAAAGTGCCAAACATGCTCAGAAAATGGGCAAGGGTCTCCTGAAGAGTTGGTGCAGTAACAAGTGTCTCAGGTGCCTGCACTCCAACTGGAGCTACTGGTGGCTCCTCTGTAGAAGCTCGTGCAGGTGCTCTAGCGGCACCACGTGGACGTCCTCGGCCCCAACCCCAACCCCAGCCCCGGCTTCTCGCAGCTCCAGCAGGGGGCGCGGGTGTCTGGTGATCTGATCCGGCTATACGTGTCCTCACCATCTCCGAGAGAATAGAAAGATAGAATTTTAGAATCCTGATGTCATCAAATTTCACACGACGAGGAATCAACGAAGTGAAATTTTTCCTAACAGTTCCATAGCCTCCCGAAAATAAGTACCGACATCTCCGTACAGATCCGCGAGACTCTACTCAACCTGTTTGTGACTCATAACACCTATGAACCTAGAGCTCTGATACCAACTTGCCATGACCCAAATTTCCCTTTGTAAGATGTCGTGACAACACTTAGTTTCTAAGACTAGGTAAGCCTAATAATTGCGGAAAAGCCGAAATAATAACTGATATAACGAATAAACTTCAACAGATATATATATATATATATATATATATATATATATATATATATATATATATATATATATATATATATAAAACTGAAAAGTTCCACTTGGCATGTACAAGTAAAATCTACAACTCCGAGTATAAATAGCTCCGAAAACCCGGTGGTCACAAGCCAAAAGCTTTACGGAATGTACTAATTGTCTCTATACATCAGCATCTAAGAGAATAAAGAAGAGCAACATAATAAGGATAGAGGGGGACTCCGAGGTCTACGGACGCTGACAGATATACCTTGAAGTCTCCAAGCAGCAACACACACTCTACTAATACCGGGTCTAGTAGGATGTACCTAGGTCTGCATACAACAAGTGCAAAAACGTAGTATGAGTATACCACAACGGTGCCCAGTAAGTGCCAAGCCTAACCTTGGTAGAGTAGTGATGAGGTCAGGCCAGGGCCCTACTGGAATATAATAAATTAAGGCAGAAAGCGAAATGACAAAAATAATGGCAGGTTAATGAACAATAAGAATGTATGGAAAAGCAACATCACGGAAACAAGAAGACTATTACAACATGTAAGGAACCGAACATCTTACAAGTTAGGGACAAACAACAACAATAAACAACACAGAAAAAGAGGAAAACAACAGGGGTGCTCGTCACACCGCGTACATGACACCCACATATCACAAATTGTTACAACAGTACCAAATCCTAAGGGGATTTCCCCCACACAAGGTTAGACAAGTCACTTACCTTGAACCAAGCTCAACCAGTCAATAAGAATGCCTTTCCCTCGACTTTCGGACTCCGAACGGTCCAAATCTTGCCAAAAGCAATTACATACTATAAATATATCTATAAGAAACTAATCTAATTAATGAAATCAAGACTTTAACAAGAAAATTTTAAAATCGCCCCAAAAGCGACCCGGGCCCACGTCTCGGAATCGGGTAAAAGTCACAAAATCCGAACACCTGCTCAACCACGAGTTCACTCATACCAAAATTACTCTAATCCGATACCAAAACTTCGATCAAAACCTCAAAATTTGGTCTAAGAACATTCCTCCATTTCCCCCAATTTTCCACCCCAAATCACTAATTTAATGATGAAATTAAAGTCATAATCATGGAAATTAACCAAAACTAGGTAAGAATCACTTACCCCAAACACCCACGTAAAAATCTCTCCGAGAATCGCCTCGCACTGAGCTCCCAAATCAATTTTTGTTTTATGAACTCAACCCCTCATTTTTGAACATTAAAATCCACCCAGGTACCTTCATCTTCGCGAACGCGGAAGCTTCCTCGCGCTTGCGAAGCACAAAAAGCTACTGCCCCAAAAACCTATTACGCGAATGCGAGGGCCTAATCGCGAATGCGGTGAACACTGATCTAGACCTTTGCGAACGTTGTCCTTCTTATACGAACGGGAAGGGTAACATCACCTGCCTCACCAGTAACCCTTCGCGAACGCGGGACCTCCTTCATGAACGCGAAGGGTAAGTTCCAGCAGCCCTCAACCTCCTCTACCCGAACGCGGGAACACCTTCGCGAACGTGTCGAATGAAACCAGACACCAGCAAACCTAAAGCTTCAGCATCATCCAAGTCCAAATTCCAATCCGTTAAGCATCCGAAATCCACTGGAGGCCCCTGGGACCTCAACCAAACCTACCGACAAGTCCTAAAACATCATACGAACTTAGTCGAGCCCTCAAATCACATCAAACAACATCGAAAATACGAATCCCACCCAATTCAAGCTTCATGAACTAATAAAATTCCAACTTCTACAACCGATGCCGAAACCTATCAAAACATGTCTGATTGACCTCAAATTTTGCACACAAGTCACATTTGACATTACAGACCTACTCCAACTTTCGGAATCGGAATCCGACCCCGATGTCAAAAAGTCCACTCCCAGTCAAACTTTCCAAAAATCCTTAAATTTCCAACTTTCGCTAAATTACCCGAAAATGACCTACGAATCTCCAAATCCACATTTGGACGCGCTCCTAAGATCGAATCACCATACAGAGCTATTGGAACCTACGAAACTCGTTCCGGAGTCGTTTTCACACAATTCAAACAATGGTCAACTCTTACAACTCAAACTTCAAACTTAAGTACTATGTGTCCCATTCCACTCCGAAACTCTCCCGAACCCGACACCAAGCACCCGGCAAGTCATGTAAGCATAAAATGAAATAGAGGCAGCGATAAATAGGGGATCGTGGCTAATACTCTTAAAATGACCGGCCAGGTTATTACACAAGAAATATCTTAATATTGTTTATATGATTTTGGTGTTGAAGACGCAATGAGATAGGATTTTATTACTTCACCGGAGTAGTACAAATTCACCGGCAAGCAACTAAAGACATTCGGTGTTCAAAATTCTCTAGCTTGATTAATATGATTCTGCGCTATGTAGGTGCACTAATGGTGGTAAAGTACTCTTACCAAAGAAGTTTTTCATTTCAAGGGCTTATGTGACGACCCAAAGGGTCATCACTTGTTTGCTTAGTCATCCCGTGCTTCCGAGGCCTTGAAAACCTCACTTTTAGTTGCCTCGATTTGCGTGTGCAGTCCGGGCGCGCAGTCGGAAAGTTTTTATGATGAAATATATGAATTATGTGAAAAATTTGAAGAATTTTTATATTAATATGAATAAAGTTGACTTTGGTCAACACTTTTGGTAAACGGACCCGGACCCGTGAGTCGACGGTCTCGGAAGGTCCGTAGAAAAATATGGGATTTGGGCGTATGCCCGGAATCGAATTCCGAGGTCCCAGGCCCGAGAAATGAATTTTTCCGTGAAATTATTTTCTGAAAATGTTTAAGGAAAATGAAAATGAAATTTGATCAAAAAGTATGGAATCGGGCTCGTATTTTGGTTCCGATGCCCGGTACAAGTCTTAAATATTCGTTAAGCGCTCTCTGTGAAAGTTGGTCGAAATCGGACGTCGTTTGACGTGTTTCGGACCTAAATATCTAAAGTTGGAAGTTTATGAACTTGAAATGAAAAATGATGATTTTGAGGATTGATTCTTTGATATTGATGTTATTTTAGCGATTTGATCGCTCGAATAAGTTCGTAGGATGTTGTTGAGTTAGTGTGTGTGATTGGTTGGGAGCCTCGAGGGCTCGGGTGTGCTTTCGGAGGTGTTCGGGGTGGTTTTGGACTTAAGAGGTTAGCAGATTTTCTGCAATTTTCACACAGGGATTTTCTTCATCGCGTTCGCATCAGTTGGCTCGCGTTCGCGTAGTTATGTGTTTTTCCCCATCGCGTTCGCGTCTTGACTCTCGCGAACGCGTAAGTCAAATTCAGACCCCAATATTTCCCTTTATCGCGTTCGCGTTCTGGCCATCGCGATCGCGATGGTTTATTGTGTTCTCTATCGCGTTCGCGTCCCCTAGCACGCGTTCGCGTAGGCCAATCTTGGACCACCTAGCACTTTCTTCTACGCGTTCGCGTTCCCATTCCACGTGTTCGCGATCCTTTGCCCAGTTTACCCTTCGCGAACGCGGCCCCTTTCCCGCGAACGCGAAGGGCAATTTTGCCCAGCGAATTTTTAAGTTCAAAACAGTAGCTATTACGGGATTATTCCCATTTGTCACGAACCTTGTCTTCTCCACAGAACCTAGGCGAATTTTAGAGCTAATCTTCACCAAAGCTTCTTGGGTAAGTATTATCTAACTCATCTTCTTCATTTTCTATCATCATTTATCAAATTCCTAGCCCTAAATCATGAAATTCAAGGTAGAAATTAGGGATTTTGGGTAGAGTAGGGTTTTGGGAATTTTGGGTGATTCAACCTCAATTTGGGTCGAATCTTAAAACAAATTACATACTTGGACTCGTGGGATTATGGGTGATTGGGTTTTGGTCCGAGCCTCGTGTTTGGACCATGTGGGCCCGGTGTCGGTTTTGCAAATTTTGGGCAGAATGTTGGAAAAAAAATATTTAGGCATTTGGATTGGATTGTTGAGTATTATTGATGATATTAAATCAATTGTGTATAGATATGATTGAATTGGAGCCAAGTTTGAAAGGAAAAGCGTTGCTTGAGGATTGAATTGGCCATAAACCTTCGAGGTAAGTGTTTGTTCTAACTTTGGCTTGAGGGAATAGGATTAGGATGTTAATTGCTACTTGCTAAATGTGGAGTACGGTGTATAGGCATGGTGACGAGTATCTATACACCGGTGTCTAGCATGACCGTGGGTCCTTGTTTGTACTTATTCTGATGTTGTTATGACTCTTCCATGTTAATTGATAAATCCTAAGTAACGCGAAGAGTATGAGAATTGATTGTGAATTGTAAAGTCTTTGGAGGGTTGGCTCGAACATTAAAAAGACTATTGAATAAGAAATGAAAGAAATGGGAAGAAATATGATTAATCCCTTGCCGGGATGGTTTGAGTATATTGACTTTCTCCCTTGCCGAAATGTGAAGGTTATTGTTGTTGCTCCCTTGCCGGGAATTAGCTGTTTACTTGTGTTTTTCCCTTGCCGAGACGTTTCTTATTATCTGTCTATCCCCTCGCCCCGTTTGGTTGTGATTGTTGTTTGGGTGAGGAAGAGTGATAAAGCACGAAGGGTCATTCCGTGCCATATTCTGATTATATTTACACGAAGGGTCATTCCGTGCCATGTTTTGATTATATTTGCACGAAGGGTCATTCCGTGCCATGTTTTGATTATATTTGCACGAAGGTTCATTCCGTGCCATATTTTGACTATATTTGCACGAAGGGTCATTCCGTGCCATGTTATGAGAGTTATGTGAGGAAAAGCACGAAGGGTGATGCCGTGCACTTTATGTGATTGCTTTTGGTGAGGATGAGAGTAAAAGCACGAAGGTTGATGCCGTGCAACTGTTGTTTTCCTGCTTGTTAATTATTGTGGTGCCCTGTTTCTTACTTAAGTTGATGACTTCTATATCCGGATTGTACTCCCCCATAGCATGTTTCCCTCCCCTTGTAACTGTTTAGTTTCGGTATTTCTTTCCTTTTATTGCATATATATATATATATATATATATATATATATATATATATATATATATATATATATATATATATATATATATATATATATATATATATATATANNNNATATATATATATATATATATTGAACTGCACAGGTTGATTTGGTAGTCCTGTCTAGCCACGTCACTACTTCGCCGGGGTTAGGCCAGGCACTTACCAGCACATGAGGTCGGTTGTGTTGATTCTACACTCTGCGATCTTTTTGCGCAGATACAGGTTTCAGACAGCATCAGCAGTAGTAGTGTGAGTGTTCGCATTCCGTCTATCGAGACACCGAGGTAGCCTTGCAGGCGTCCGCAGGACCCGACGTCTCCTCTATCTTTATTTTCATTCTGTTATCTCATGTATTCGAGACAAACAGTTTTATATTTCTTTCAAACGGTTGTGTTTAGTATTCTTAGAAGTTCGTGAGTATTGTGACTCCAGTTCTTGGGTAGTGAATTATGTTTGGATTTCTGTATGGCATCTAGTAACATTTACTAAGTCTTCCGCTAAATTAATTTATTCCGCTGTAATCATATTATTATTGCTAAATGTTTTAAGTAAGAGTTGGCTTGCCTAGCTTCCACTAGTAGGCGCCATCACGACTTCCGATGGTGGGAAATCTGGGTCGTGACAAGTTGGTATCAGAGCTCTAGGTTACATAGGTCTCACAACTCACGAACAAGCTTAGTAGAGTCTGAGGGATCGGTACGGAGACGTCTGTACTTATCTCACAGAGGCTACAGAGTTAGGAAAAGTTTCACATTTGTTCTTTTTTGTCGGGCGGTTCTGTTTCTCAAAGCTAATTAAATTTCTACTATTGTCTTCCCACGAGTGGCGAAGTCACGTACCTCTTCTTCAGCCAAACAACGGCACAGGCCGGTGATAGATCAACTACGGATTCAGAAGTTTTGCGGAGGTCAGATAGGTTTCACCAAACTCTTCGCTACCACCTTCAGCGGTGCATCTTTTGAGGACCCACGAGATTTTCTTGACTGTTGCGATGAGGTATTGCAGAACGTGAGAATAGTCGAAAGCGAGAGGGTTGATATTGCTGTTCTTCGGATGACAAATAGAGGCAGTGGAAAGATAATGTATTTACCAGACCAGTTGTGGTTCCAACGGAAGATGCAAATGTATCAAGAGATCACCTAATGAATCGTATGGTGGTTCAATGGACCTTGACGTCTGGTTGATTTATTTGAGTTGTGAAGGACAAATATTGTGGATTATCGGATGTTGTGACTTTGGCTTAGCATCAAGTGGGGAATTCCACTATCAGTGAATGGATCGTATGTTCATGTCTTATGTTAGTTTTGGCTTGGAATGTATATATATGGTACGGAAAGGTTTCCCAATAATTTATACATATTTAAGGCTTGGTACTTTGCAGGGGGTAAGGTTGGAACTTGTGGTAAGTCTGCCTCCTTAATAATCCAACACTTTAGTGTCAAGAGAGTTAGGGAAACAACTTTAAGTTTACAAAAGGTCTATTCAGTGTGGCACTCACGGTTGCGGATTTGGGGTGCTTTGGAGGAAATATAGTGGTAGAAGACCTTCTCGACTATGTGGTTTGTGCCAAGATTTATTTGTATGGAGTTTTACCTTTATGATCGTTATGCGTAAATAGGGTAAGAATCGCCCCCAAAGAATAATGAAAAGTATGCGAATAAATGGGGTAGCTCAGCAGTGTTAAGCCAGCATAGCAAAAGAGGAAATTGGCCATCGATGTTTGTGACAAGCCTACGAAGAGGGCAGACCAGCCAATGCAACACTACCTACTCAGCTTACATGACCATCCAGTGGTAGTGGTGAGGATGTTAGAGGTGGAGGTGAGAATCCTAGAGGTGGAGACCCAACCGTTGATATAATTTCTATGGTATGGCTGAGGTCACTACACCAGATGGTGTCATCACATGTACAATTCTGATCGTTATAAAAAGGATATTTTTTTCCTTAATTTGATTTGGTTTTGAAAAATTGAGGCGAGTCCTCTTAATATGCTCCACTCATGAGTGAGCTTCGTAATCCTCAAATCTACTTATGTGAATACTCACGTTGAGCTATTATACGGAGATAGTTATCCCTCTCATTATGTGTTGGTCACTAAGAATATCCACGAGGCTAAGAGTGACTTTCTATTACTTACTACAGTGGGTTTTGATGTAATTTCAGGATAATTAATTTCAATTGTCAATTATACGCCCTATCGGTATGAGGGTTCACTATATGTTGTCATTTTCTTTGAAGGAATTATTGAAAAAGAAGAAAGATGAAAAATTTCAGTTGGCACAATGTGCAAACACTTGTGATTCAAGAGTTGAGGACGAGATCCTCAAATTTTTTTTTATGATGTTAAATATTTTAACTGAGTTACAAGTTGCGGTGGAGGTTATATAAGGACAAGGTCCTGGTGGTGAAAAGTTTATGTGTTTAAAATTCTTCTTTTATGAAATTAAAATTTTTGTACTATATTTTAATGGGAGTCATGCCCGTTAGGCTTATTTGACAATTCCTGTATAATTTCTATTCACATTTAGCCATTTCTGTTTTTGATATATACTTTATGGTGCGTTATCGGGTTGTGGAAATATTGCTAGGAGTTGTTCTGGTATCACACTGACAGGTGGATAGGCCCAATTACAGGGGAGACTCTGCCGAAGTTTCTGAAAAACCTGGGAGTTAGGAGAATTTAGAATATTGAGATGTGCAAATAAAGAGATAAGTTACATTATGAGTTCCTGGCCATGTCTTTTGGGCTGACAAATGCCCCAGCAGCTCTTATGGATTTGATGAACCAAGTGTTTATACCTTATTTAGACTTGCTCGTGATAGTCTTCATTGATGACATATGTATATACTCCCACAGCCATGAGGAGCATGAGCAGCACCGCAGAATCGCTCTTTAGACTCTGAAAATAGTCAACTATATGCAAATTTTCAAAGTGTAAGTTCTGGTTGAGTTCAGTAGCATTTCTGGGTCATATTGTATCAGCAGAGGGTATTCAGGTTGATCCGAAGAAGATTGAGACAGTCAAGAACTGGCCTAGACCAACATCAGCCACAGAGATCCGGAGTTTCTTGGGATTAGCAGGTTATTATCGGCGGTTTGTGGAGGGGTTTTCATCTATTGCGACCCCGATGACCAGATTGACCCAGAAAGGTGTCCAGTTCGAATGGTCAGATGAATGTGAGGCGAGCTTTCAGAAGCTCAAGACAGCCTTGACCACATCACCGGTGTTGGTTTTGCCCACNATTTCGATGTGTTTGATTCTCTTTTTCTATTGATTCTTGCATGACTATGTTCCAGTTTTTAATTTGTTTGATTATTTCATTGTTCGCTCCAATATTTGCCCGTTATTTTGAGTGATTGACTGAGTACCTAAACTGCCTAGGGTTTGAAATTCGCTTTGTTTACTGAGGCGATTACTTCCTGTAATTTTATATACTTTCCTTATTTTTGGGACTCCTAATTGGTACTACTTGTCGTAATTGTTCATGTTAAGCTTAATTCGTGGGCTGATTGACTTACCAACTCCAGATTGGTCACTAATTTACTTGTGTTACCTTATTTGTGTGACTAATTGCTTGTTACTTGCCGGATTTTTAGTGTTCTGGCTCTAATTGGCTATCACACTTACCACTTACCTTATTTAGACCTCAATTCCGAGTTATTTTTTGATATAATCCCATGATTTTTGCCTAATTGATTAACTGATTGTTTTCTTTGCCTTATTTGCAAACCTTTAAACAGTTTTACCTTATTTACTCTACTCTACTCAATGCTATATAAGCCTCACTCTTTTTCTTTAACACACATGCACACAGACATAGAAAGACACAAAGTTCTTGACGGGAGATTCCTCCACCAGGTCAGCAAGAGTGAGGGTATATTGACCATACCGAAGTCGGGGACTTTGTTCTCCATTTTCTGCACAAAAAAAAAACTGTTAAACCCTTACCCTGCCGGACTCGACTATTTAAACCAATAATTAGCATAATGGAATTTAGTTCTCCAAGTAAATGCACAGAACGTGGTAAGGTCCGCCTGGGTTCCAAGGAAACCCAGTGGACTTTGGACAAGGCTATCTTAAGGTGTCATTATGCGGACAACATAACTGACTCGACTAGGTTTGACAGTGATGCATGCACAGTTAGAACAGAATAAGGTTTCTATGGGGTATTAGACCGGTACCCTTGAGTGGACAACTCAAGAGGGAAAAGCACGGAACCGTCGACTGCACCGCTGATCGACTGATTTTACCGCAAATATGTCTTTGCCAAATTTAGGGGGTGATAATATTGGAAGAGCGCAACAACTCATTATAAGCGTTGCTATGGTATTTGTTTGGCACGTGTGGAATATGATGTTGAAGATGCAGTTACAAGAATGAAACAAGTTGTCACGTATTTGCACGTTCATAAAATAATAATTACAATGATTGCTCATAATTACAACAGTATTGAAGGAAAGCGGTAAAAGAAAGCATTAAAGAAAGAAACAAAGAACCAAGTTAGTTTCGCAGTAGAAGAAAGAATAAATACTTAAAAACAAGTAAAGACATGTAAAGAAGCATGAAGTCACAAATAGCATGAAGTGGTAAAAGCCTTAAAGAAAAATCCCCAGCAGAGTCGCCATGCTGTCGACGCCCCCTTTTTCTCGCGAAATCGGGTTTACGACATTTGGGAGGACAACTCTATTCCCGTTTGGGAATTGGGTTTTTGGATTTGAAGAGTCGCCACCTAATGATTAAGTGCATTAGGACACTAAGGGTTTTTTGAGTTGGAAAACCAGAGTTGGGGTAAGGGCTAGAAATTATCCCGAGGGGAAGGTGTTAGGCACCCCTCAAGATCCACTAGTGTGGTTCCCGGCCATGTTATATTGTGACTTCACATAATCAAGTAGGCAATTAAGGGCTCAAATAGAAAGGGACTTGCACACAAGTTTAAACTCATTTGAGAAAAAGATAATGCAGGATTTCGTGAAAAAAAAAGGATTTAAATAACTTATAGAGAAAACAAGTAAGAAAACACATAAAGGGAGGGGAGTCCTAGGTTTATACATAATGTGGATCACCCCACACAATACCCGGTAACCGTTTATACACATGGTGTTATCGCGTGGTCATCATATCCATATTCTATCCTCCCACCCCGTAAAGGTTAGTTTGACAACGCGTGAGTTGGTCACGAGGCTTATTACGTGCTATTACCCGTCCCGTCCTATAAGTCCCGTAGGGTGTTTAGGACTACTAATCCTATGAGGTGAGTACTAGGCTGAACCCCTAGGTTTTAAAGGATAAAATCCTGAACGACAAGTAGAGAAACAGTTAGGACTTGCACAGATGGGGTACACATAAATAGTTATATGGCTCAAATATCCCTCCACAAGTAAGTCATGTAAGTAGCACATTTCAAACATCAATAAAGGTCTCAGATTCAGAACCTCAACATGAATTCTAGATGTGAAAAACAGTGGCAAACAGCAAGTCTTAATGAATTCCAGAAATATGACTGATTAGTTTGAAAATCCGTTTTTTTCGTTTTGAACGGGCGGTGCATAACTAATCGAGTTATGTTTTTGATTGATTTTAGCAAACGTTAGGCCTAAGGTTTGCCTAGGCGTTTTATTGAGTACTTAGCCCTGATTAAAAAGGGTAGACATGCTGAAAATAGATCCGACAGTACACCTAAGAACAGGATATGTACATGTGAGTTATGCATGCGGAGACAGTATTGTTTCAAAAGAAGAAGTTAATTAGTGCTATTTCTGATGAAGCATGTAGTTAACAACATTAATATCTAACGTGAATCCTTAAATGAACACGGATGTGATGATATGCATACGTGAATAGACCTAAGGAGACATGATATCTAATGCAAACATGTCCTATGCAGGATCTCTATTGCGCACAGAGGTGAAGTAAATCCTAAAGCATGTTTTCTACCCAAAATTATGCTAAGCATGCATCATCCCCACCCTTTTCACTATCCAGCCCTGAAGTGTTTTACAAATAATTATTACAGACCAAAATTGCTGAATTACACAACTGAATAAAAGGAAAATCAAGAAGCTATACTATAGAAAAGCCTAACAGTAGGCCCAAAGTGCCAGATCCACTTGCCATATGCCATGGCCTTACAACCCAAGTGTGTCATAGTCTCTAAGGATCTCAGAAGATCCTGGACAGTGCTCACACCCAGGCACCCTAGCCAAGAATGAGTAAGTGCAGTGTAGAAGGCCAGCCTTGAGTGTCAGAGTTCAGTGGGTACTCAGAGGTCCCCAAGGGGGCAGAGCCTAGAGTCTAAGAATAGTGTGAAGTGCGGGAAGAAGAGTTTTAAAGAGAATTTCAAGTTTGAAAAGAGTAATTGAGACAACAGCCTTGAAAAGATGATTTCAGAAAATGATGAAAGATTTTGGTAAAATATTTTTTATCACAGAGAGAAGCAATACAACGACATCCAGCAGGTAAAGAACTCATGAAAGAGCAAACACAAACAGGGGTAAGGGATTGGGGACAGATAACTTTGATATTAGCACTTAAATAGAGCTATAGTTATCACATAATTACCACATAGTTGTCACAATGTTGTCACAATAATAGCACAGATTAATAGGGTTAGGATTACATAACACTCAAGTAGCAGGAGAGGCAGGTTTGAGCACATAATGAGAGCATAGTGAGAACAACCATGTCAGGGGAGGATCAGCAAATCATGAGCACATAAGGACTAAAGTCTCAGAAGGAACTGGAGACATATCAGACTTAAAGAAAGGGAGGGATATGGGTATAGTAATGACATGATCACAAGGAACCATATGGAAAACAAGACACACATTCAGACTTAAGCTAGTTACATGATAAGCAGTGGAACCAAAGGATGAAACACATAAGGAACAGTAAGTAAGTAAGCAAAAACTGGAGCATGTTGTGTAGATGCTACAAGCTAAATAGCAAAACATACCAGTTAGAGAGTAGGGGATAGCGAAGTGCTGGAAATAACACACAGCAACAGTATGCAGGACAAGGAAACAACTACAGGACAGTAATATGCAGGATGAGAGCAGCAGTGGTATGCAAAAGCACAAGAGTAGTAGAGACTACTCAGTCTTGAGTGTGTTGTGTGATCAGTGATTTCAGAGGCAATTTGTGTCAGTGTCTTTTTCGTGTGAATCTCAGTGTGTGTGTGAAGAGGGAAGACAGGTCTTTATATAGTTTTCGAAACAAGTAGTACATAGGCAAAGAGTGCACAAACATAGAAATAGCAATCAATTAGTGTCAATTAAGATAACTGGACTCCTTTAATTAAGGAGTCTAGTTCAAACGGTGAGTCAAGGTAGAATAAGGAAATAAATCACTCCAGCAAGGCTAATTAAGGCAAGGAATAACATAGTGCATAACCAAGGCCAAATACATAGTGGATAATTAGGGAAAAGTTGAAATAACCGTGTAAAAATAGGGTATCAGTTCGAGAATCAAATCGTAATCCTAGGGAATACAAAGTAATTAAGGAAAGCATCACATAAATATAGAAATAATTCAAAATTGGTACAGAATTGCATAAGGAATACACGAGATCATATGTTTTTTTTAAAGAAAAGTATCACAAGCACGAGATTTTTACACAAGAGGATCAGCACAAATCATTAAATAAACAGCCAGTAGGGCAAGAGTCGGAATTATTGAGTATTTAAATAGCAGTCACATGGTTAACAGGAAGAGATGTTCATAGAAATCAACAGGAAGAGGTCATAGTAGCGAATTAAACAGGAGTTACGGAGAACACATGAATGCACACAATTAGGTAACAAAAGGATACACATAATAAGGGTTAACCTAAAATTTGGTTTCAGCATAACAATCAAGGCAACAAGAAAGCATAAAATAATCGATTAAACACAGTAGAGGCATTTTAAAATCAAAGAACTGTTTTGAGAACTTGGTCGGGAAACCCTAGTTCTTAAAATTGTTAAAAAACAGAATTTTTTCGGAGAAAAACACGAAGAAACTTCATAGAATCGTAAATAGAGAACGGATCTTAAAACAAAACCCAGAATATAGAGAACTAGGGTTTCGTGGAACCCAGAAAAGAGGGCAAACCTCATGAACGACATGGATTTAGCCGGAGATACTGCAAACTTACTCAAACGGCCGGGGATTGGCCGGAAAATGGCAAGAGACCCATAGGGGGGTGAGTGAACCTGTGACGACCCAAAGGGTCATCACCTACTTCCTCATCCATTCCGTGCTTTCGAGGCCTTAAAACCTCATTTTTACTTGCCTCGATTTGCATGCGCAGTCCGGGCGCATAGCCGGAAAGCTTTTATGTTGAAATATGTGAATTCCGTGAAAAATTTGAAGAATTTTGATAGTAATATGATTATAGTTGACTTTGGTCAACATTTTTGGTAAACGGACCCGGACCCGAGATTGGACGGTCCCGGAAGGTCCGTAGAAAAATATGGGACTCGGGCATGTGCCCGGAATCGAATTCCGAGGTCTAGAGCCCGAGATATGAATTTTTTCGTGAAATTGTTTTTCTGAAATTTTTAAGGAAAATGGAAATGAAAATTTATTAAAAGACTATGGTATCGGGCTCGTATTTTGGTTCCGACGCCCGGTACAAGTCTTAAATATGTGGTAAGCACTTTCTGTGAAGTTTGGTCGAAATCGGACGTCATTTGACGTGTTTCGGACCTAAATATCTAAAGTTTGAAGTTTATGAAGTTATAATGAAAAAAAATCATGTGCTTTGAGGCTTGATTCTATGTAAATGATGTTATTTTGGCGATTTGATCGCACGAGCAAGTCCGTAGGATGTTTTCGAGGTTGTGACGGGTGAGTTTTGGATAGGCATCGGATCGCATTTCCTCATTTTTGAAAAGCTGGTATTCCCCAGTTCTGGTATCTTCGCATTTGCGAAGAAGTACTCGCAAATGCGGCAACTCGATCGCAAATGCGAAGAAGGGGAAGTCTGGGCCGGATCGCTAATGCGATCATTCCTTCGCAAATGCGAAGAGGGGGAAATGGGCTGGGGTCGCAAATGCGACGCCCATGCTCGCAAATGCGAGAGGGCCCAGATCGCAAAAGCGATCGATACTTCGCAAATGCGAAGTCTGTGCCCAGGCCCAGTGTTCGCAAATGCGAACCAAGGATCGCAATTCCTAGCCCTGTCTTGTTCGCAAATGCGTACCAAGGCTCGCAATTCCCATATCCGAGGCCCAGCAAATTTTATACTTAGTCGAATTTTCATCACTTTTCACCATTCTTTCAAAACCCAAACACCATAGGCGAATTTTCAAGAGCAAACTTCATCCCAAATCACTTGTAAGTTGATTTTTACTCAATTCTTTCAATCTTTAACATCATTAAACATGTTTTCCACTTGAAATCAAAGATTTTCATGGGTGAAATTGGGATTTTGGGTAGAACTTAGGTTTTCTTAAAATTGGGGATTTGGACCTCCATTTGAGGTCCGATTTCAAAACAAAACATAGATATGAACTCGTGGAGAAATGGGTAACCGGGTTTGGTTCGAACCTCGGGTTTTGACCACGTGGGCCCGGGGGCATTTTTGGAATTTTTGGGAAAAACTTGGGAAAATCATTTTTATGCATTCAAATTGATTCATATAGTGTTTATTAAAGTAATTGAACAATTTGTGATTAGATTCGAGCGAATTGGAGGTGGAACCGCGAGGTAAAGCGATAGTTGAGGATTAAGTGGATTTCAAGGCTTTGAGGTAAGTGTTTGATCTAACCTTAGCTTGAGGGATTAGGAGTTGTGTCCTATTTGTTATGTGTTATTTGTCGAGTACGACGTATAGGCATGGTGACGAGTATCTATACGTTGGTGTCAAGCATGCCCGTGAGTCTTATACTTTGATTAATGTGACTCCGTTTGTCTATGCTCTATATGATAATTTCTATTGAGGAATATGACTTGTGGAAGTATTATTGTTAATTGAGAATTGAAGTGTTGAACATTATAGAGCATTGGCTCAAGTTGAGAATTTAATTGTGGAACATCATAGAGCATTGACTCAAATTATATTATGAAAATGTGAAAGCAAGTGGGTTGATTGAACCCTTGGAGCGTTGGCTCAAATTACAATACGAATTGTGAAAGGTTATGAGATAATCGTACACTTTGGAGCATTTGGCTCAAGTGTTAGAGTGAGTTATGAAATGAAAGTGGAAGAAAGAGAAAGAAGTATAAATTGTTCCCTTGCCGGGATATTATTGTTTTGATATTATTTTCCCTTGCCGGGGTTTGACTGTTGTACTATTGTTTCCCTTGCCGGGATTTTATTGTGATATCATTTATTCCTTGCCCTTATTTCTTGTGATTGTTGTTTGGGTGAGGAAGAGTGATAAAGCACGAAGGGTCAATTCGTGCCATGTTTTGATTATATTTGCACGAAGGGTCATTCCGTGCCATGTTTTGATTATATTTGCACGAAGGGTCATTCCGTGCCATGTTTTGACTATATTTGCACGAAGGGTCATTCCGTGCCATGTTATGAGAGTTATGTGAGGAAAAGCACGAAGGGTGATGCCGTGCACTTTATTTGATTGCTTTTGGTGAGGATGAGAGCAAAAGCACGAAGGTTGATGCCGTGCAACTGTTGTTTTCCTGCTTTGTTAATTATTGTGGTGCCCTGTTTCTTACTTAAGTTGATGACTTCTATATCCGGATTGTACTCCCCCATAGCATGTTTCCCTCCCCGTTTAACTGTTTAGTTTTGGTATTTCTTTCCTTTTATTGCATATATATATATATATATATATATATATATTGAACTGCACAGGTTGATGTGGTTTTGGACAGATTCGACGCGCGAAGAGGTGAATTCGAAAGGCAAGGGCATAGCAAGCTAGGACTTTGGCCGGCTTGAGGTTAGTAATAAATGTAAATGTTGTGTTGAGGGTTTGAAACCCCGAATTTGCACAACGTAGTGCTATGTGAGGTGACTTGCACGCCGGATAACGGGCGTGGGGTAGAGCACCGTCAGGGATTGTGACTTGGTCCGTCCCGCTTAATAAAATTGATACCTATTTGATTGTAAAAATTGTAATATCCTTATAAAATTGGATTAATTGTCATAATTGGGCTTCGTACCGACTACTTGAATCCTTCAGGGATTATTTTAATGGTTTCTTACCATATTTATAGATATTGAACTCAGTCCTGGTGTTTGACACTGTTTTGTAAACTCAGCCATTTTTCCTAAAGCAGAAACTAAATTAATATTTTTAAATAAAGTTTGGGCTGAATATTTTTATACTATTGTGCCGAAAGGCTTATGTGATTTTGGACTGATTATTGGATCGGGCTGCACGCCGCAGTGGTATGAGAATGATATTGATATGAGGCCAAGGGCCTGTTTGATGCCACGAGATGGCTTATTATTGCGCTTGGGCTGTAAGGGGCCCCTCCCGGAGTCTGCACACCCCCAGTGAGCGTCGTCGACGTTAAATAAATTGAGCGGGCTGCACGGCCGCAGCGGGGTACTGGAGGTACCGGTTTATGTGTTGCATTGCATACTTGATTGCCATTTACTTATTTGTCTGTTGTGATATTTCTATAATTGTATACATTAGTTTATTGAGTTGATATGATTTAGATTGAGCTACTGTAATTATAGCTTACTTTGTGCCTGTCCAGGATTTCTTACTCTCAACCCTTATTTATGTTTATTACTTTCCGAGTTGGAAGTACTCACAATACTCCCTGCACCTTGTGTGCAGATCCAGGTACACCAAAGGGTGAGTTAGGGCTTGTTAGCTGAGCAGCAGTTATCTGGGAGTGTCGAGGTAGCTGCATGGCGTTTACAGCCTTGATCTCTCCCTTCTATCTTTCATTATTTTATTCGTATTATTTTCCTAGTCGGACTTGTAATAGGTGAATAATCTGCTTCTAGAGGCTCATGTTCGTGACACCAGATTCTGTGGGCTATTTAGTATTTTACTTTGGGATTTTCGAATGTTAGAGATTATATCAGAATTTCCGCACTAAATTGGTATTGTAGTAGTGAACATTTATTTATTTAATTAGATTATTTGGCTAAGGTTGTGTAAATGGTCGGGCTTGCCTAGCAATGTGTTGGGCGCCATCACGACCAGGGTTTGGGTCGTGACAATGAAGTTGCTGCCAAGTCCTCCCTTACATATGCAAAGTCGTACACTACAAGGGTCGATATGTTGAAGATGCCTACTGGTTATCAACCTCCAAAGTTTCAACGGTTTGATGGTAAAGGTAATCCAAAGCAACATGTGGCGCACTTCGTTGAGACGTGCAACAATGCTGGGACTTATGGAGATGGTCAAGCAGTTTGTCCGCTAGCTAAAAGGAAATGCTTTTGACTGGTACACAAACCTCGAGGCTGGATCTATTGATAGCTGGGATCAACTAGAGCAAGAGTTCCTCAATCGCTTTTATAGCACAAGGCGCACTGTGATCATGGTGGAACTCACAAATACTCTCCAACGGAAGGGTGAACCAATTATTGACTTTATCAATCGTTGGAGGAATGCAAGTCTCAACTGTAAAGACAGGCTTAGTGAAGCTTCTGGCATAGAGATGTGCATCCAAGGCATGCATTGGGGATTGCGCTACATCTTTCAAGGTATCAAGCCTAGCACAACTCGTGCCCATGACATGGAATTGAGCATGGCCTCTACTGGAAATGAAAGGCTTCCCATCTATGAACCTCGCAAAGGGAACGACAAGCAAGAAGTCAGGAAGTAGGGCAAGTTCGTACCCAAATTTGAAAACAAAGAAGCTATGAATGTCAACACATCACATGTGAAGTTCAAAATGAAGGTGGGCAAGAAGCAGAGTACGAAATCCATTTCTTTTCAAGATAAGCCAAGTGGAAAGTTGACTCTAAAAGAAATGCAAGAGAAAGAGTACCCATTTCTGGATTTTGATGTGCTAGCTATTTTTGAAGAACTCTTCGAGTTAAATCCCATTGAGCTTCCGGAGATGAAGCGACCAAATGAAGCTGGGAAAACAGATGACCCAAATTACTACAAATACCATCGACTTGTGAGCCACCCTCTGGAGAATTGCTTTGTTTTCAAGGACAAAGTTATGGACTTGGCTCACGAAAAGAAGATCGTGCTTGAAGATGAGAAAGCAAGCGCAAACCAAGTCTCTATCACCTTTGGCTCATTCAATCTGGATGAATTATGTGGTTTTAAAGAAAGTAAAGATGAAGAATTACCGGAGAACGACAAAGCTGAAGTCAATCAACCTGATGATGATGAAGGTTGGACGTTAGTAACTCGTCGTAGGCACCACAGAAAGAGCCCACAAAAAGAATTAGTAGAACAACCAACAAGGAAAATGATGGTAGAAAGACTAAGGAGGTGGAATCCAGTTAAGCACTTAAAGAGAGCAAAAGTGGAGGTGCACCACTCTCAAAAGCCAATAAATCTAGTGACCTTGGAGGAGTTTTTACTAAGTTGGTTCCGCACGAAGATTTCTCATGAGGGTATCGATGCCTCTTGTTGCCATGCTGACAAAGGGGAAGAAAAGAGTGATAACCTACCGTTGGCACCATCTTCGGTAAAGCTCATCGAGTCCACTCCTCAAGAAGTTAATGCTTGTGACGAAAAAGTCACGTTCACAAATGACGATCTTCTGCTAGGTGACACTCTTCATAACCGCCCATTGTACCTGGTTGGCTATATGCGTGATGAAAGGGTAAGTCGAATTTTGGTTGATGGAGGATCCTCAGTGAACATTTTGCCAATTTGCACTGTGAAAGAACTTGGTATTCCATGTACGAACTCTCAGAAATTTGTGTGATGATCCAAGGATTCAACCAAGGGGGGAAAGAGCCATAGGCGCGATCAGGCTGGAAATCACCATTGAAGATATACAATCAAGTGCATGACTACATATGATCGATGCAAAGACTTCATAAAATATCTTGCTTGGAAGGCCTTGGATACATGAGAATAAAGTAGTTCCATCTACCTACCATCAATGTTTAAAATACTACGAGGGTGAAGTCAAGAAGAAGATAGTTGCTGATGATGAGCCATTCACTGAGGCTAAGTCACACTTCACCGATGCAAAGTTCTACTTGAAGAACCACATTGTGAAGGAGATAAAAGCTGATGATGGCATGAAAAGCAAGAATAACGAGCCCACAACTAAAAGAGAA
Source organism: Nicotiana attenuata (assembly GCF_001879085.1). NCBI lineage: Eukaryota > Viridiplantae > Streptophyta > Magnoliopsida > Solanales > Solanaceae > Nicotiana > Nicotiana attenuata. Next base: position 251,651 of record NW_017671004.1, read on the forward strand.
GAGGTGACTACTGGTGAAGCCAAAGCTGTTACTGAGGAGGTACAACCCAACGCGAATAAATCTTATAGAAGGAATATTGCGTCTTATGGCGAGAAAGTAAGTCATGCGCTCCATTATGTCCCTAAAAGAAATAAAGATGAAGGTGAATCATCTAATCTCCAAGCTAACATGCTAAAGGAGTTAACTCTTCCGGTAAAATGAATTGAGGCAGTAAAGTTGTCCTCAAAGCCACTTGCAGGGTTTGTGGCCCAAAATCGCCTGCAGAATGTGGCACTCCCTACAAAGTGAACAGATGAAGGTTTTGATCCTAACACTTACAGGATATTTGCAAAAGCTGGATACAATCCTAATAAGCCGTCAAAGTTAGGGAAGCTACCATCAGAAGCTGCGACGAGACAACCACATGAAGGTTTGGGATACAAGCAACCGTCACCAGTGCGCATCTCCATAAGAAGGGCGAGAAGCAATTATATCACTATAGAAGATGAATCGGCCGCTTCTAACAAGCCTTCTGTCTTTGATCGACTTGGAAAATCAACTGTTAGGACTTCCGTGTTTGAGAGACTGGGTCCAATAAAGAAGGCGAACAAGTTCCAGAGAAATTTTCAAAGCATAAGAACACCCGCTTCACCCAAATTCCAAAAGATCTCTAAGGATTTCCAAAGTTTGGTTCCTTCTAGAATGAGGCGACAAACAAAACTTGTGGTTTCATGTTAAGAAGTACTGAAGGGAAAGCCATATACTGTCGTCTACACAAAGAAACGTGACGAAGATGAGGAAAGTGTGGGTTCTTCGTATCATGTTACTGTACAAGGCGAGAATGGTGCTCCATCTCCAATGGAGGATAATGCAGAATTGGAGGATGTTTCACCGTGTTATCACATATCCTTCAACGATGGGGACTCTCAAGAAGATGAAGATGCGGAAGATGCTCCACCTGAACTTGAAGAAGGAGTAAAGACGACAGTTGATGCCTTAAAAGAAGTTAACCTTAGCATCGATGAAGAACCAAGACCCACCTACATAAGTGCTTTACTAGAAGTTGATGAAGAAAGCACTTTGAGTTACTCAAGGAGTTCAGGGATGTCTTTGCTTGGAGCTACAAAGAGATGCCTGGCTTGGACCCAAAAGTAGCAGTCCATCACCTTGCCGTCAAGAATGGCGCTCGTCCTGTTAAACAAGCCCAAAGGCGCTTTATGCCGGACTTGGTTCCCTTGATTGAAATCGAAGTTAACAAACTCATCGAAGCTAGCTTTATTCGTGAAGTTAGATACCCAACATGGGTTTCAAGTATTTTCCCAATAAGGAAGAAAAATGGCCAGATTCGAGTGTACGTTGACTTCAGGGATCTCAACAATGTGTGCCTGAAAGATAAATTCCCCCTTTCTATTCCAGAGCTGATGATCGATTCTACTACTGGTACGAGGCAATGTCATTTATGGACGGTTCATCGGGCTATAACCAAATTTGCATGGCGCTAAAAGATGAAGAGCTTATTGCATTCCGTACACCCAAGGGCATTTATTGCTACAAGGTAATGCCTTTTGGCTGAAGAACGCTGGTGCTACTTACCAAAGGGCTATGTAGAATATTTTTGATGATTTTCTCCACAAGAATGTCGAATGCTATGTTGACGACTTGGTGGTAAAATCAAGAGAGAAGAGCGACCACTTGAAAGACTTGAGAATGGTGTTCGAGTTGCTCCGGAGGTACCAACTTAGGATGAATCCATGGAAATGTGCCTTTGGAGTTACTTCTGGAAAGTTCCTTGGTTTCATTGTCCGACATAGAGGATCGAAATTGATCAAGCCAAAGTGGATGCCATTTTGAAAATGCAAGAGCCTTGGGATATTCACGAATTGAAAATTCTGCAAGGAAAGTTAGCGTACCTTAGGAGATTCATCTCAAACCTAGCTGGGAGGTGCCAACCATTCAGTCGCCTTATGAAGAAAGGTGTCCCTTTCAAATGAGACAAAGCGTGTAGCAATGCCTTTGAGAGCATTAAACCCTACTTGGTGAAGCCTCCAGTTTTGGCAGCCCCTATACTTGGAAAGCCGCTGATACTATATATTTCAGCACAAGAAAGGTCTGTTGGAGCGCTGTTGGCCCAAGAAAATAGTGAAGGAAAAGAAAACTCCCTTTACTACTTGAGCAGGATGATGACACCAAATGAGCTAAATTATTCGCCAATTGAAAAGTTATGTTTGGCGCTAGTCTTCTCAATCCAAAAGTTGAAGCACTACTTTTAATCTCATGTCGTTCGTTAGGTTTCTAGAGCAAATCCCATCAAGTTCGTGATGTCAAAACCCGTCCTTAGTGATCGACTAGCAAGGTGGTACTTCCAGTTTTAACAATTTGAAATCCTGTACATCCCTCAAAAGTCTATAAAAGGACAAGCATTAGCGGATTTCTTGGCAGATCACCCTATACCTGATGATTGGGAGCTAACTGACAAACTACCTAATAAGGATGCAATGGTCATTGAAGTTTAGCCTCCATGGAAGATGTACTTTGATGGTGTTGCACATCGCGGAGGAGCTGGTGCTGGTGTAGTATTTGTCACTTCTCAAGGTGAAGTTCTACCCTACTCTTTTACGTTGATGCAACTCTGCTCTAACAACGTTGTTGAGTATCAAGCACTAATACTTGGGCTTGAAATGGTTGTCGAAATGAAGTGGTTACAATTGCAAGTCTTTGGTGACTCTTAGTTCATGGTCAATCAGCTTCTAGGTAGTTACGAGGTCAAGAAACATGAACTACGCCCATATCATGATTACGGTAAAAAATTAATGGGGTGGCTCGGTGATGTGACTATTCAGCAAGTGCCAAGGAAAGAAAACAAGAAGGCTATCAGCTTTGCTGCCCTAGCTTCATCGTTAACCCTGTCTGATCAAGTGCAAGTTACTGTCTGCCACAAATGGGTAGTACCACCACCAAATGAGGCTGAAGGTGAAGAAAATGAACTCAAGCATCTTATCGCTGTTTTTGAAGTTGATATAAGAATGGTGACAACCCATTATCGACTACTTATGCTATGGATACTTCCAGAAAATTCGAGGAGAAGAACTGAAATCCGTCGTCGTACACCTCGCTTCCTCTACTACGAAGATACTCTATACAGAAGGTCATTTGAGGGAGTCTCTTGCGATGCTTAGGGGAAGAAAAAGCACTCCAAGCTTTGCAAGAGGCACATTCTGGGGTATGTGGGTCACACCAGTCTAGACCAAAGCTCCACTTCCATATAAAAAGGATAGGATATTATTAGCCAGCGATGGTAAAAGATTGCTTGGACTACGCTCGAAGATGCAAGGCTTGTCAATTCCATGCAAATTTTATTCATCAACCTCCTGAAGTGTTACACCCGACTGTTGCATCCTGGATGTTTGACGCTTGGGGATTGGATGTTGTTGGACCATTGCCAAAGTCCTCTGGTGGGCACCTATACATCTTGGCTGCAATTGACTACTTCTCAAAATGGGCTGAAGTTGTTGCTTAAGGAGGTAAAGAAGGAAAATGTTGCAATTTTCATCCGAGTAAACATCATCTATCGTTTTGGCATTCCTCGTTACATAATAACGGATAATGGCAAGCCATTCGACAATAGATTATGAACAAGATTTGTGAACTCTTTGGCTTCAAGCAACATAACTCTTCTATGTACAATGTTGCCGCCAATGGTCTAGCCGAGGCATTCAACAAGACTCTATGCAACTTGTTAAAGAAAGTCGTCTCCAAATCCAAACAGGATTGGCATGTCTGTATGGAAGAAGCTCTGTGGGCATATAGGATAACTCACCACACGCCAACACAAGCGACCCCTTAAGCACTCGTTTATGGAGTCGAAGCCGTCTTGCCACTCGAGCGTCAAATACTTTCATTACGATTAGCTATTCAAGAAGGGGTCACTGATGAAGAAAATGCTCGACTTCGATTAGTAGAGTTGGAGGCTCTTGATGAGAAGAGGTTGGAAGCTCAACAGAGTCTTGAATGTTATCAAGCTCGATTGTCTCGCGCCTTCACTAAAAAAGAGTTCGCCCGAGATCCGTTCAAGTAGGAGATCAAGTCCTTGCCGTACGAAGACCCATAATTACTTCCCATAAACCTGTAGGGAAGTTCACTTCAAAATGGGATGGGCCATATGTCGTACAAGAAGCTTACTCAAGTGGGGCTTACAAGCTGGTCGATGCAGATGGCATGAGAATCGGCCCTATCAATGGCAAGTTTTTGAAGAAGATTATCCTTGAAGTTGCAACGCTCCTTGACGCATGAGCCTAAACTGCACGTTCCTACACCCCTGGCCCGCATGAGTCTAAACTGTGTATGGTCCACAGATAAGAAAAAAGTCTGCTAGGTTGAAAACCTCGAAAGAGACGGCCTAGACAAAAGTTAGGACATAAAAAAATTTAAAAAAAAAATACCCATTCTGAACTACGGTATGACTTGATCCTCTTCACCGAGGTACGTAGGCAGCTTAGAGTTTCATTCTGAGTTCAGTCGCATAAGTTCAAAAGATACATAGTGCCCCAATCGTTGTTCGAATGATGTACGATGGAATGTAATCCATTCAATCAGCACTTGAAAATCGAGCTGAGATACCATTCTTCTGTTAAACTTTGTATCCCATTTGATTTAAAGGGGGCAAGATGCTATGGCAAAATGGTGTCTTCACAGAAATGATGACAACATTTGCATGGAGCTCTTGAATTTTGATTGATAGCAAGGAAAACCTCTTGTGATCGCGAGGCTTCCATACCAAAACATAAAAGTTTTGCCGAAGTCGCGCCAATTCGAAACTGTCAGTATATCAAAAGATGTTGATTTCGAAATACTATCTGAAACTATACTTAAGGTATTAAATTCTACATTTTGTACATGTTTTAGATTTTGATGTCTTAGTTTCTAAGAAATAAAATGGTTCATATTTTTTACGTTCTCACATTGAGATATATACTTCCTACCGCAAAGCTACAAAGGTGATGAACAATATTATCTTCAAAAGAAAAATAAGGATGTATATTCAAATACAGAGAACTTCATGATATGAACGATAGCAATGTTTATAAGAAAGCCAAGTTCTATTTTGCGGATGTCAATACATCATGTTAAGCAAGTAATTATTGATATTGAACCGCAGAAAAAAAGGATGTCCATGTCAGAGTTTTTCTTTTAAAGGTTTTTCGTTGCGATCTTTTAAAGGTATTCGCCTTGGACTTTTAAAGATTTTATTGCGAACTTTTAAAGGTGTTCGTCGTTAACTTTTAAAGGCATCCGAATCTTAAGGCTTTAGTTCCGAACCTTTAAAATGTGTACATCTCAAGTTTTTAAATATGCCCGTCTTGTACTTTTAAAAGTGCTCCTGGCAAACTTTAAAGGGTCATCATTGCCGACTTTTAAAGATTTCTACCATGAGCTTTTAAGGATCTTCACCGCGAGTTTTTTAAGGTCTTCATCTCGTGCTTTTAAAGGTCTTCACTGCTAACTTTTAAAGGTTTTTACTGTGTACCTTTAAAGATCTTGACCACGAGCTTTTAAGGATCTTCGCGCGAACTTTTATGGGTCTTCCCCGCAAATTTTAAAGGTATTTGTCGGGAACTTTTAAAGGTCTTCACCGCGAACTTATAAAGGTCTTCATTGTGAACTTTTAAAGACCTTGACCACGAGCTTTTAAGGATCTTCGCGTGAACTTTTATGGGTCTTGCCAGCAAATTTTAAAGGTATTCGCCGCGAACTTTTAAAGGTCTTCGTCACGAACTTTTAAAGTACTTCGTAGTTTGACGAAGTTACTTCTATAAAAAAAAAAAAAGAGACAACAAAGTAAAAAAAGCACAAGAAAAGAAGAAGAAATTACCTTCGCGTCAATGCCTCTAAGTCGTCAAAAGTAGACTCAAAGCAATTTGCAAACACTGAAATTGGTACTAATGTAATGAAGGGCGTATGGTATTTATAGATATCGAAAGGTGGCTATAGAAAGAAAAATTACCGATCTCGGAGGCCGATAATACAATTAATCTCCTAGAAAGATTCGGCTACAGACGGCTTTGAGGACAAATTTCCGATGTGGGATGATCACCAATTTATCGCCTAATTGAACTAAGTTAGCCAGTGGCGGTGACACAAGTCCCTCGATGTCCAAAGCCGATATGGTTGCTGTGTAATCACAATTACAATTAGGGACAAAATACAATAGGAATCGGCAACTGAAAAGAAGTGCAAATAAGAAGACTACCAAAATATTAACAGTTACGTGTCATACTTAGAATTTTTATCTCTTTACAAAACTAGGATCGTGTACTTGGAGGCAACTGCTTCTTTAGCTCAAATCTACTTAGCAATTGTGAAAGAACTAAAGCTAGAACGGCATGCTATAAGTTACACGGATGAAAGGCCATTTTCCTTGAAAAAAAGAGATGTTACAATTTTTGCAGTAACTTCAAGCCTAATCTTTGGGGCTCGCCGGCTTCGATAAGTCTTGAAGTAGGGGGCATTTGTAGGTATATAAATTTTATTAGAACTAAATTCATAAAATAATTTGGACTATATTTTAAATTCAAGATATATTGGTCCAAATAAATATTATGGGCTTAAATGAATTAATTATATAGGTCCAAATATATGGATTAAATAAAGGAAAATCTACGCGGTATACCCATTGAAAATACCAATTAACTTCATATACATTTAAAATATTTGTTTTACTTTCTATACCTACTTTATAAAACTTTATTTACTCTATTTACTTTTTACATCTTTAATATATTTATATGCTATTAAATAAATTCCACCTTTTAAGGGATTAGATTATCTCTCACTCCAACTTGATAAATCCCTTAAAACACTCCATCATCCCAAAGAATTAGGATTACACATTTCCACCAAACATCTGAACCCCAATGATTTCATGTTCCAAATAAACAATCCTCTCGAACCCTTTCCTATGACCTGTGGGTGCAGAAGGAGGAAGAATATGAAAATAGAACATTTATTTTGTGCAAGACAATACGTCTTTACCATTTATTTGTTAGATGAAGTGTTTCATCTTTTTTGTTTTTCTCTTACATCTACATAATCAAAAGAAAAGTTAAAATACGGTAAACATATTTTATTTGTGATACAATATCTAAACTATAGAAATATCAGAATATACTATTCAAATCAATACACCATAACATTCTAACTAAAATTATAATATTCAGATCAAACATGCCACAATATTCTAATTTGGAATACAGTATTCAAACCAAACAGACCACATTTTTCTAATGGAATATAATATTCAAACCAAACATACCAAAATATTTTAATGTGCGATACATTATCCAAACCAGACATACCAAATCACAATTGATTAATGAAGAATATAGTATTCAAACCAACACACCATAATATTCTAATAAAGAATACAATATTCACAACCAACATATAACAATATTCTAATTTGAAATACAATATTGAAATCAAATATACTATAATATTCTAATTTGGAATATATTATTCAAACCAAACATACCGCAATATTCTAATTTGAAATATAATGTTAAAAAATCAAATATATTTTTATTTATTTTTATTGTGTATATATTATTTTACTTGGTATATTAACATTCTTTAATAGTATAAAATAATCCCTTTTTATTCTTTAATTTTGGTCCAAGTTTAAAATGGGAGTAAGATTTCAGTGGATCTACTTTGTATATATAGCTTCCTTTAATTAAGGGGACATATTTATTAGGTAGTTATTGTCCATTTACTAAATAGGTATGTGGGGTAATTAATTGATGTGTACTACATGTAATTTTATAATTGAAGTATGTGTTAAGGGTTCTTGAAAGGGGGTATACGGTGTAACTTCCCCTTAAATAAAGGAGTCTTAATCCATTGGGCTAGCCTATTTAATTGGGCTAAAGTGATAAGCTCACTTTATTAAGCCCAAGATGTCATCTTCCGAGAGGCCTAGTTTGGTGCCACGTGTCAAATGACGTGGCGCGCCAAATCAAATGGAAGAGCCAATAGGATTGTGCCACGTGTCAAAATGACAAGGCATGCCGAGTCAAATTAAAGGGCCAATGAAATCGTGCCACGTGTGCAAGTGACATGTTTTGGCCAATCAAACGCGGCTTTGTCACACTTCAATTTGATTGGTTGGAAAGAGTTTGTTCTTATCATAACTCTTCCCTCTCACAACTATGAATAGGGGTCTTCATAACTCAGAAAAGGGACCAGGAGTTATAACAAGAAGTAAGAGAGAGCTCGTGGATCAAACGCTGCAGATTTCTCTAAAAGCTACAAGCATTTAAGTGTTCTAAGGATTAAAAGATCAAGACGAAGATTCAAGAACAAGCTGCAAGCCCTTGGATTAAAAATACGTCAAGATCAAGATCAGACCTCAAGCACTTGGATTAAAGTAAAATAAAATTCAAGATTAAGCTCAAAAGCTCTTTTATTTACTGTTGAAAAGAAGATCAGAGGATTCATAGAGATTGTAACACTCAAATATTTGAAATAAAATACTACGATTGTTGCAATATTTTTCGGCCTTGATTTTAGTTTCTCGACTCAATTTAAACTTCAATTTGGTAGGTGGATCATCCCGTAATTCCAAGTATATTGGGAGAAAATCTCAGATACATTTGACCTAACTTTCAGCACATTTATGAATGTAACTTGTGATGACCTTTGCCAACTTTTGTTCCACAACTCGCTTGACTTCAAAACGTAATACACGGCTATCATACAACTAAAATAACTCATAACATAACCTCCTTATCGTGTTAAGCACCCTAGTCTCACCTTAAAAGAACATGTTATGACATTCCCAACTTGTTGACTTTCGGCGAAACTTATTTCTTCGATTCGTTTAGCTTCTAAGCTTTCCAACCCTCTTGGTACTTGTTATTCATGATCTTATATATTTGTAACTTCCAGGGTAACATGATTAACTTACTTTATATACTTTCAAAGATGATCTCATTTTTGGTCTTATATCAGTTCGCTTACAACGTACTTTTACATACGAAAATATGGGGTGTAACAACTTTTTCTTTCTAAAAGCTTAGCCAAACATCCAACTTCGAGAAAAAATATTAGTAATTTTTTTTTCTTTAACCTGAAAGAAGCTTGACCAGACAGGCTATAACTAATTGCCACAAAGCCTCACGTTCGATTGTTACAATGCGATTCTAATTGAACGAAACCAACACTAGCTATACATATTCATTCATGATGCTTTTTGAGAGATTTTAGAGGCCAAACATAAGAATCGACAATCTTTATTTTTGTAGAGGCTTCCTCGTTAAAGTTGTCTACACCACACATATTCATGGTGCGCTGTGCACTTGAAATTGAATTTTCTATATAGAAATCCTTTAAGAGTCATTTCACATTTGTTTATTGTTTTAATCATGACGGTTAGTTAAATTTGAAGCATATATGAACGCAGAGAAGTTGTTAAATTTATTAAAAGGGATAATTATCATCTCACATATAAGTTTTTCTTTAGATGGATCAATATATTCATCTGTTTGTTTGCTTCTTGCTAAACAATGATTGACATATGGGAAACTTTATATGTAATTCAGGTAGACTGAATTTGCATTTCATGTGCTTTAAACAAAATTGAAGAAACTAAAACAGAAACATCGTTTATATTGATTTGATTTATTTAATTTAGCAAACGAAAGAGTTAATGCTTTTAAATCTTTGTTAAAATCTGAACCTAATCGAACCATAAACACCCGTAGCTCGTATTTTGTTTACTCCATAAGTTTAGGGGATAGCCAGAAATCATGAAGCTCGAGCTCTAATTCATGTGTGGTGTTGTGATTTCCATAAGTTGGAGATGGAAGATAACATAGAGAAAGGTTAGCTAGCTATGAAAAAGTAATTTTCTTTTATCCTTAGAATGACGAAGATGAGGTAGGGGAGACGGGAAGAGAACTAGAGAAGGGCTGATTGACTACCATTAAGCTACCACTCAATTATCAAAATTGACTTTCTATTTTTCAAATGTGACAGATATAACTTTAGTTGGTAAATTTCTTAATCATAAGAATTTGAGTTGTGCTCGATTAAAATAGCCTCTTGAGTGACTAATAATAGTAATAAGTGACCACCACCAACAACAACAACAACCCCACTATATTTCCAATAGACCCTCGGCTCAGAAAGGGTGAGAAGAAGAAGAGGAAGAAAAAGAATGAGGAGACAAGAGCGAATAGGAAGAGAAGAAAAAAAAAGGAGGGGGAGGGGTAGTACAAAATAATAACAACATGGAACACGGTATAGAAGCAAATAAAAATAACATCAACAATAACATGGTATTTCTAACGCTAAGTTTCATGGTAAAATTTCAATACAAGGTTTGTATTACAGAAGTCATACTTTTAGGTAAAAGATACTTGGTGGATTAATCATATATCTCAGCTCTGAACTAGATAGATGCTTCCAACTTTTCATCTTCAGAATCTTTTTCATCCTCCGAGAAATTTGGAGCTTTAGGAACAAGTCCAAGTAATTTGAACATATATTGATCAGCATCATAGTCATTGTTGGGTGTAGTCAATAACTTGTCACCTGTAAAGATGGAATTTGCACCAGCAAGGAAACACAGAGCCTGCTCAGGGATAGAAAACCGAACTCTTCCGGCAGAAAGCCTAACCATTGCGCTTGGCATTGTTATTCTCGCTGTCGAAATCATCCGAATCATATCCCATATTTCCACTGGCTGAAAGATGAAAAATGAAAGATGAGATTGCCAAAGAATTTGAAAAACTCAGATAGGATAACATTCATTTTGCATAGCATTCATTTCAAAAGGATGTCTTCATTGGATCAAAGGAATTTAAGATCTTATCCTTTCAATTAATCTACTTACAGAAAGGTGTTGAATTCCGTCTGAGACTGTGTCGATTATGTTGTGATCTATGAATATCACGGTTTTGGGGAGTTTGTGAAGACTATCTATGTTTATTATTTTAATCTTTAAGTTGTCGTTAACTAGAGATTAGGTTTCCAGTCACGTTCTAAGGTAGGTGACATTTGCCTGAAACCATGTATGCTACTTTTTTTTTTTTCTATTTCTATTGTATAGAAAAGGAAAGATGGTTGACCAAGGGCATATATGTCATTTCATAAAAATTCCATGTTTGCATTTCTTAAATGCATAATACACGTGGACCCCACATTCCTCTAGCCACAACTCTCCTTTAAATGCACTATGCATGTGTTGATTGGACTGTTTGTGCAGTGCAAATGCTCATTTCCAATCTTTTTCTCATTTTGGAAAATTATTAATTTTGTTTTATTCAAATAGAAGTTTCCATAGAGAAAATAAAATTAATTTTTAAATAATACAAAAACAAAAAGAAGTAACGATATTTACAAGATGTTCATATTTACCCATACTATCTTAAAGGAATTTGAAAATAAAAATTAAATGATTTTCATCTATCCATACTATTTGAAGACGATTTCAAACTAAATATTGTTATATTCAAAAGTAATTTTAAAAAATATAGCTTGTTAAACCTCAAAAATTAATTAACTAAACACCAACAAATAATAATTTTAATAAAATTGCAGTGATGGGCCCGTATACGGGCCTTTCCTCATCTAGTTTTAAAAAAAAAAGAGAACCATGTGTGTTACTTAGCAAAGAGCAACGATGTTTTGTGAGACTACCAACGTTGAATGGTAAAGAATCAAAGCTGAAACAAGGCTAAAATAATAAGATATAGTTCCTTAAAGCAGCAACACTACCAAGAACTCTTCTAGGACGACTTAATGTATTATGTTGGTACTATATTATGGTTACAGGCCAAGTCAATCAGCATGTTTTTATTCCTGTTTTGGCCGCTGAAAGGAGGGGTGTACAAGGCGCAAAGCATTTTAGAATCGCAAGTTAACAGAAAATACTGCAAAAAGTTTCATTTCTAGAAAATGAGGATTACCTTCTGGTCTTCCAGGGGCGTGCCTTTTACTGCAATAAGTGCATTAATTGGGACACTCTCAGGGTGAGTCGGAAGAGTTGCCAGGGTATGCAACAAACCAATTCTATCCTCTTCAGCCTCACCAAGCCCTATTATTCCACCTGATAGCAGAAAATAAGGGGTTAGCTAAGATTGTGACAAGGTTTGGCACACCTTGGAGAAATTTACGACACAACCTCAGAAAGATTGTGTCAAAGTAAAAACATTCCTCTTCAGAAAAAGAAAAGTAAACACATTTGACACAATTTTCAATGATTCCCTTGGCTTTCAATAATGACATATTAATTAAGAATACGTACCATCTATATTAATTAATCTTATATCTATGAACAGGAAGTCATAAAGGAGAAAAACATTTCAAGGAAAAGCAGCAAGAAGTTCAATTAGAAGTAACTGAAAGACCTTTCATCGATAATTTAAAACATGGTCCAGTACGTGAAGTAGAGTTCAGTTTTATGTTCCATCAAGGGGCTGTCAAGGCTGCTTAAGAAACCTTAAACTGCCGATGAAGTTTTACTTACGATCAAATAGTTCCAACTCACTATATGTGGCGGTGTGAACCCAATAGTGTAATACTATAGTATTTGCATATACATACACATGCATGCATCAAATATAGAGATAGAGTAGTCTACATAATGTTATTCCAATGAGAGTGTCAATATATGAACACATACTGCAAAAACCAAAGGTGAATGACAAGTTTTATACTTCAAACGAATACCTGAACACACATTAATTCCTGCTTCACGTACATGCTTCAGTGTTTCCAGCCGCTCATCGTAAGTTCTTGTGGTTATAATATTAGGGTAGTACTCTCTTGAGGTGTCAAGGTTGTGATTGTATGCTGTAAGACCTGCTTTCTTGAGCTCTAAAGCTTGCTGCTTCTCAAGCATTCCCAAGGTACAGCAAACCTCCATTCCCATGTCCCTTCATATTGAATATATTTTGCACAACAATAAGTTATTTGGGGAGAGAAAAAATAATCGATGCCTCAGTTGTTATCATGTCATAGCGAAATATATCAACATGCTTGTGTACATTTATATATGATACCAATGGACAATAGTGTTATCAAAGGCGAAAAGCGCAAAAAAAAGCTCTAGGGTCTACTGGGGCTTTAAGCGCAAAGCACAAATAAAACGGGGGCTTTGATGAAGAAAGGCGCAATGGAGAAAAAATATAAATATGTATTTGTAGTCCAAGACTAATAATTATAAGTATGAATAACAAATATATAGAGAAAGAAAATGAAAAAAAGATTAGGATAAAGTGAAATATCAATTGTTTATTATCGTCTCTTTAGGATTACGCTCATTGGCAAGGGAAAGTATGCCTTAGAGCCTTGATGACGACACTGAAGCGCCCACTAAGCGAGGTGAAGCGCCCACTAAGCGAGGTGAAGCGCTCAACATGTTTTGCGCCTTGCTTCGGGGCTTAAGCGCGCCTTTGACATCACTCACAATTTATTCCTGTTATTTTTGGTTAGCTCCAATAAACAAGATTTGGAACAAGGAGCTAAGATGAAAATGCTGCAACAACAACAACAACAACAACTACCCAGTATAGTCCCACAAAGTGGGGTCTGGGGAGGGTAATACGTACACAGGCCTTACCCCTACCCGAAAGGGCAGAGAGGCTGTTTCCAATCGACCCTCGGCTCAGGAAAGAAAAGGAAAAGGAAAAAGAAAAACAAAAAAGCATTAGTGACTCCAGCAGAAATCGCATAAATAATTATCTAAACATAAAATCATAAATTAAATGGCATGCAATAATAGCGACCAGTAACTACCATAAGGGGGCACAATACAATACGCAAGTCATCTATGGAGAGCCCTACCAAACCCCACCTAGCCCCGGGAATGAAGTACGAAAAGCTCTAGAAGCCCCTATCCTACAACCCTGATACTAGACCTCCAGACTTTCCTATCAAGGGTCATGTCCTCGGAAATCCGCATTCTTGCCATGTCCTGCCTAATCACCTCTCCCCAATACTTCTTAGGCCTCCCTCTGCCTCGACTCGAGCCAACCACCGCCAGCCGCTCACAACTCCTTACCGGGGCATCAGGGCTTCTCCTCCGCACATGCCCGAACCACCTGAGCCTCGCTTCCCACATCTTCTCATCCACTGGGGCCACCCCCACCTTCTCCCGAATAACTTCATTCTTAATCTTATCTAACCTGGTGCGCCCGCACATCCACCTGAGCATCCTCATCTCCGCAACCTTCACTCTCTGAACATGCGATTTCTTAACCGGCCAGCACTCCGCCCCATACAACATGGCAGGTCTAACCACAGCTCTATAAAACTTCCCCTTGAGTTTCGGTGGCACTTTCTTGTCACACAAGACTCCTGATGCAAGCCTCCATTTCGACCACCCCGCCTCTATACGGTGAGTGACATCCTCGTCGATCTCTCCGTCCCCTTGAATCACCGACCCAAGATATTTGAAACTGTCCCTCTTGGAGATGACCTGAGATCCAAGCTTCACGTCCCTGCCTACTTCGCTCGACTCGGCGCTAAACTTGCACTCCAGGTATTCTGTCTTAGACCTGCTTAGTTTGAAACCCTTAGATGAAAATGCTGCATGCTTTTGGATTAAAAGTTGCAGAATCACAAAATTACCCATCAAACCTTCTCACGCAGAAGAATGCTTTTAAAATGGGTAACAAATGGTTTAACCAACCAAGAATTAAATATATTCCTGCTTCTGTGTTCATTCTATGAAGCGGAAGGAATGCCTCTCAATTTAGCAACGATCCTACTTCTCAATTTCAGCAATCACCATAACTCCAGTTTCCTCACTCTTTCAACTTCACTACTTCAAAGAAATAACAAAATAGAGAGCAACGCCATGCATTACTGTCCTCAACATCTAACCCGTGTCCATGTCTGTTAGAGCACTGTGCAAGCACCAAATCAAGCAACTAGAAGAACCAGATGAAGAAGCAGCAAGTACTGCATCAGATGAGCTTAAATGAAAGTTCCTACTAAATTTTTCTCACAGATTCTAAATGAATTTAAATAATACATCCATTTTCAACCCTCCACCAATCTCACTTGGCTGGACCAAATGTACTAAACCCATTTGTGATACACTGCTAGAGAAATGGCTCACAACGCTCTTCACTTCTGAGCGCTAAATCCTGAGGGAAAAAAAACATCATGCCTACAGTACCGACCTTGAAGAAAAAAGTGCCAATACAGCAGAGCCTTAAACTTTTTTATCAGGATATCAAGATGACCCTGTAATATACAGACATAACAGTGTCCACTAGCTTTCCATTTTTCTTTGGTTAAATAGCTTCTGACAAGGTGATTTACCCAATATATCTTATTGACCTTGAGGTTGGTGTTGCTTACATATCTACCTAAGTAGATGAGGATGTGTGGTCCTGAAACTAAGCTTGAGACCTTCTAAAGGTTTGTAGATAATGGTGTAGCAGTAAGTCAATTTTTGAGCTAGTTCTCTGGTAGGAGACAGGACACTGCGAGACAAACAGACTGAATGTGTCAGGAGCAGTCTCCTGAATACATTCTTTGACGAGGAGAATAAACAAACAACTCCCTGCAAACTTGCATCTGTTTCTTCTTTACATAGATTAACACTTAGTTAACAAGTGGAATAGTAGCTTATACATTAGATGAACAATTGTAATCTTTACCCTAACCCAGAAAAGCAAAAAGCAGAAACAAGGCTCTTTCATTTTCCCTTCTATTACCAAATAAGATGCTATTGAAATAGAGCTAAACCAGTTCCTTCAGCTTCTTGTCAGCGAGTTGCTGTTCAATGAGTATTATGACCAGCTAGCTCGTCAGATACCCCTCTGGAAGCTCAGAATGTGAAGATAAAAGAAAATAAAAAGAATAAAGAAAAGCATAAACATTAAGTCCAGTGAATAGGGGACACCAAAGAAATACTACAGATTCATCAAACTGCTGTCTACTTTACCCACCTCAGTATAGTGGTGCATAACACCGTATATAGCAATCACTTAGCTTTCACTGTAATATCAGACACAGTTTATCGGAAGGCATTGGAGTGTAAAAGAGAACCATAGCCCATACCTTATTTCCTTCACATACTTGGTGATCTGGTTCATATTGGTTTTCCTTCCTATGGTATCCCTCCATGCAGCACCCATACAAAAACGAGTGCTTCCTGCCTCTTTTGCCTGTCAACACATAATAGCTAAAATACATTTAAAAGGAGATTGAACCTCATTGTATGTTATGTATAACACTGCCAAAAGAAATCTAATTGATTGAGATAATTAATTTTTACTGCATATATTGGTCATATTTATACATCTATAGGTTGGCCTATTACGTGTTAACTTTGTTAGCCGCAGTGGTAAAAGGGGCAGAATCTAGGTAACCTTAGATTTTTTAGAAATCATAACTTCCTCAGATGCAGTAGTATTTTATTAAAGGTGACCAATTTCAGGAGGAACTCCTCCCATAGAAGTGGGATCAATGTATCTACATCGTCTAGCCATTTTCACCCTCCAATATCAGGCCAAGGAATAAATAATGTCTACTCATGCTTAAGGATAAAATATTCCACCAAGAGAAACAGAACAGAGCACCTTTCTTGCTGCTTCAAGAACAGCATCCTCATTCATAAGTTTTTGTGCTTTCAGTCCTGTATCGTATCGAGATGATTGAGGACAATATGAACAATCTTCACTGCATCCCCCTGTCTTAATAGACAGCAAAGTACACTGCTGTACTTCTCTAAAGTTATGAGAATGTCTATGTACTTGAGCCTGTAAAAATATTTTTTCAACGAAGAAAAGAAAATATCAAAAACCAGATAGAGGGTCTCACAAGAACTTAAGTAAAACGATTAAGGAGCAACCTCCAAAGTAACTAGAAATGATAATTGAAAAATGCATTTTTCAGGTTGTTCTGGAATGAATGACAAAAAGTTCAGGTCACTGAGGTGTGGAATGGATGAAAATGTTTTCCGCGAATTCATTTTTACCTTGGGAATAATTCTTTTTACCGTGGAAAATAATTTCTGAAGCATTTTCCATTATTTGGTCGGACAAAACGCAGATTGGCATAGGATAGTTGTAAAAGAAGTAGCCCCGAGTATAAGGATTGTGTTACGCATTTTTAAGTTATAGATTGACAACAATGTCTAAATGTTGATTGAAGTAAATATATGTAGTAGGAATCAAGATATTTGTAAATCAATGTATTTACTTCAATGTATATAAATCAATGAATCGATGTATTTGATATGACATTGATTTACAATGTATTTGATATGACGAAGGGGAGCCTTGGCGTAACGGGTAAAGTTGCGGCCATGTGACCAGGAGGTCACGGGTTCGAGCTGTGGAAACAGTCTCTTGCAGAAATGCAGGGTAAGGCTGAGTACAATAGACCCTTATGGTCCGGCCCTTCCCGGACCACGTGCATAGCGGGAGCTTAGTGCACCGGGCTGCTCTTTATTTATTGGATATGACGGAGAATGTTTTCCTCAAAAATGTTCTTTTTTCAAGGAAAATGTCTTCCACCACAATTGAGAAAATGACTTCCCGCACCTATTTTGTAATTTTTCTTTACAAATTTCTCAACTGATTCAATCTCATTGTATAAATCAACACCTAGACATTGTAAAAAAAGTTTACTAGTACCTAAAAGTATTATCAAAACATTGTTTCTATAACTTCTATATCCAACCAAACACTGAAAAATGATCCTGAGAATTATTTCCTAAGGGGACACGGTTTCCTCCATACCAAATGCACCAAACACGCCTTAAAAAACTAAAAATCATACTGTAAATTAGCACAAAGTTAACCACGTCAAGGGAAAATTAAAGCAAAACCAGTCAGGCTAAACTTCAGAGGAAAAAACAAAATAGAATAAAAAAACTAATTTGATAGCTTATTTATGATTAAAAATGTACGGTCAACACTCAATTCATCAGCATTAGTAGGAGTTTTCTTTAGAAAGACCCAAAATAAAATCAATGCAGGAAAATCCTAGTAACTCAAATGATTCAAAAATGGAAAATTCGTACACAAAATTGTCAGTAAACAGGAGAGAGGTAAAAAAGAAAAAGAATACGGACGCCATGAAAAAGGAGATCGAGGAGTGGGGAGTCGTAAATAGACTTGATTTCATCTCTGCTCCAGTCATTTCTAGGCCCTTCCCTTATACAGCGCTCCGCTTCTACAGCAGCTGCTGAAGCTGATAATGAGGAATAATTCGGTGCGCGCGACTGCAGTAGAACCAACGACGATAACGGCCGTCGAATCGATCGAAGCCACATCATCGTCTTCAGTAACGACGATAACGGCCGACGAATACACAACAGTGGCAGCTCTCTCTCTCTCTCTATATATATTTGCTATCTGCTGCTTTGGAAGTTCCGCTGTGTTGTTGTTAGCACTGATTTTAATAGAGTGGGTTGTGGTTTAGGTGGGATTGTATTGTACTTTGTGCATCTTTTGTTGTGACGTTCTCTTCTTTTGTCGTTTCTTTTTTAAATTTACTCAAACGAACCAAACTTTGGTTTTCGTTTCTCAGAACATAAATCAAGTTTTGTTTTATTTACTGAAAATGATACTTTCTGCCGTCCTAAACTAAGTTTGCTAAATTAAAGCAACTTGGTTTATGTTCAACAAAAGTTTGAGAACAATAATGCACTTTTGTACTTGTAATGTCTGAGTTAGTTCTACTCGTCTTATTTAATTTTCTTAATTCCCACCCGATAAAATTCACATAATATCGTCTCATCAAACATTTGTTTACATAATTATCAATCCAATTCTTAGACCACTAGTTCGCCTCCATAGGAGCTACTGTTACATTTGAGTTTATTAGAGATATAAAATAACAATAAGTGAGAGACATATAAAGGGTAAAAACAGTCGCTTAAAACATACTAGTATAGTTTTAATTTGTAAAAAATTAGGAAACGGGTCATTTTTGTCTGGACATACTAAAAGAAGGTCGGTGAAAGGTGATGCTTATATTTCTTGGTTGAAAGTAAAAGTGATGAGAAAAATTAAAAGGGAGTGGTGCACTACAATTAGCATTCCCAGCCCTTCTAATCAACTATAAAAACAATTAAAGAGGATGAATAATACTTCAAACTAGATTAACAAATCATACTCCCACTTCCACTTGATTATCAAATACAGTACAGTTTGAAGGTCAAAGAGGGGGAGGAACATCATTTATGATAAATCCAATATACAAGGAGGGATATACAAGCTGGTTTCTCTTCAACAGAACTTCTCTTTATTGGTTGAACAAGGAGGGATGTCACTCTTACATGGAATACCTTGACAGGAAAGCTTAACATATCCACCACGAGCAAAATAATAGATTGGCAGTGCCAGTATTTGTTGTGCTTTTTCAGCATCTGAGAAATCACAGATGATCAACGACCATGCTGAACTGAATAGGTGTAAACTCATATTTTCCAACTGGAGCTCCGGTACAACGTGTGCTAGACATGAAGCCTCCCGAAGCAATCTAACGAGTTCAAGTGCGCCTTTCTCAAGGATGGGCTTCACATAGTTCTCTTATTTCCCAAACAAAGACCTTCAATTCATGCAGTGATATTATTAATCCCAGATAAGCTAAAAAATCTGCAATTCAGGTAAATGTTACAATTCATAGGTTTAGTTGGTGGAAGACGAGAAGGTGCCTCAAGTGTATATGATCACAATAATACTGATGCACATTTTAAGGAAAGAACTGTATACATCATGTGGCATCAATTCTAATGCAAATCGACAACAGATTGATGAACTCTCTTAACACTTTAAACTAGAAATTACACCTCCATTATAATTTGCAGAAAGGCCACTTTACAGATGCAGATAAAAAAGATTTCAGAGTCTGTCGGCACAGCCAAAATGTTCCTAATCCATAGGTAAATCTATCAGTATATAAACTTTTTTGCAAATTAGTTTTCATTTTGTGATGCCTAAGATATTTATACTTGTTTGCTGCTGACACCTTAAAGAATTTAAGGCGTCCTAAAACAGACAAGCAGCAAGCACCACTAGTATGAACAATTAAATCATCACAATTGACAACCATAAACTTTTCAAAATAATATGACCCAAGGATATAGTTCATCAGTCCTTGAAACTGAATGAAGAACACTGATAAATGGATTTGAATATCAACACAAGAAAGAGAAGAAAAAAAAAAAGCGCTGTGATTTCTTCCCATATATATACCTAAGCTTTGGTGAGCCAAGTTACCCATATCCTCGCAAGTTGGCCCAGATACTACCATTGTTCTCCCAGAGAAGAAAACATAATGATGTTCATAAGTCAAATGTGTAGTTTTTCAGCATTGAAACTCTGATAGGTCTCATTACCAAATTTCTTGCCGCGAATTAATGATAGTAACAGGTAATAAACGATACTTTCTGAAGAAATAGACAGACTTCATGAACAGGCCTTACTAAGAAGGTCTACTAGTTCAAGTTAAATGCCCAACTGCCGCTGTTACATGAATTGCATTAGGCAGTCAATGCCTCTCCTACAAGTTGGCAAACTAATTAAAGGAAAAATGAAAAGTGATCAAACTTCTTCAACAAGAATAATACAATTAAAAACGACAATGACGACAGCAATAACTGTTTGACAAGCAATGTATCAAGACACTTACCAGGAGCTAAAAGCAGTTTGGCCTTCAATCCATGCAACGTAGATTTACCTTCGGTCAAAACAGCACAAAACTTTCCTTGATAAAGAGCAGAAACCACATCACCAGCTCTTAGATTGACTTTTCCAGCCATGAGGAAGCAGCTTAATGAAGTCATTCCAGGATTATGAGAGTATGCCTTTGCTAGATTTTCTATATATTATAATACTGGAGGAGAAAATTTTGTTAACCTGTTCTTCAGTAAAAGTGAACTTTATGTATGAAACAGCTAGAATATTCCAAAAGGTTATTCAATCCCCGGGAACGGGCTTCAGCATCAATGATGTCAGGATCTCGCTTTAGGTCATTACATTTGGTGTATCAGGAAACAAAATTCTCTATAGTTATCCAAGGCGAGACTCCAAGCTGTAAAATTGTTTCAATGATCCCACAAGATAGTCCATGGAAGACCATTGGTGCTGGTGCATTTCCAGCACTTCTCTAGATTATGTGTTTCTAGTGTTTCCATCCACCTAAAGATAAATATACTCATGATCTGTGATCTGAGACTGAGAGTGTGAACCTCAGTCAGAATTTACAAAAGGAAGAAGGCTGTGGAGGTTCACGCGATGGATGTAGTATGCCATGACAACCTTACTGAGAAGCTGGTATTTTCTCCAACTTCAAAGTGTATGGCTTCATTATTAACATTGAAAACCTATAAGATTCCAGAAGTTTTGCTTTCGCTGAAACAGAAAAGAAAGATTGGACAAGTTTGACAGGCCAATAGCCATCCAATCAATCATGGAAAAAACTAAAGGGACAAACTTCCTCTTAGCTGGAGGGATTAACGCAACCAGAGCCAGGTGTAGAATGTCTTCCATAGATTATGTCCTTATTTAGGGATCCTTTTTCTTTCAGACTTTAGGCTTTATGAACTGTTGTGATTTTTATAAATCCTTTGGTCTTCAATTCATTGTTTTGTCCTCCACTGTTGTTTCATTCTTATTTTATTGTCATCCACAGTCGTTTCGTTTGTTCTCACTTTGGTTCTTGCCCGAGTCCACACTCAGCGCCCTTCATAACAGAAGAATGACAGCAGAGAGTCTAGCTCAGCTCACAAATTTCCCAACAAGCTTAACACGATAGCCTTGTGCAATCATTTTGGATCCTAAGTACCCTTTAACAGAGGCCTCACCTTGAAATTTTGGTTGTAAAGTTCCATAGAGATTTTAAAAGATTTCTGATAGATAATAAGGAATTACTTGTTAAAAAAAAATTCCACTTGATTAAGTATTAGTAAAAGATTGGCAGCATTTAGAATTTAGAAAAAAGGAGAAAGGGAACTTAATAGTGCATCAACTAATGATATTAAATTTCAGAATTCATAATAGATACAAATTACTGCATTATTAATGTTACAGAATCTGGTAAATTTGATCCCAATGTAAAAGTTGTTACGCTAGCTTTTGATAGAAATCCATGATAGGATTACAATCAACATGGTGAGAAATCCTCCAAACCTCAACCATCTCATTAATTGAAATTTGTTGCCAAGCATGTGGTGTACAGACAAAAATCCAGGTATCATAAATTGCACCTCTTAGCTAAAATCTATTTGCACGGAAAATTAAGGGCTCGATTTTGAACTAACATGTACTTAACCAAGGAAATGAACACATTATGAGATACTTATCTTCTTAAATCTGTACACAAGAGACTCTATTGACTTTTGTATCCTGGAGTTTTCTGTTTGTTTCACTGCCTCAGAAGCCTGATGTAAACTTTGGATTCCACGACCCAAACTGGCAATTGAAGGAGCTGCTGGAAGAGATTCAGCAGCACATTCTATTCCATCTCCATAGACAAGCAAGCTTGCACAAGTGGCTACACTGCACCCAAAGGTAGCCCATGGCAGAAAGCCAACTGGTCGTACTCGGCGTTTCCTCATAATTTCATAGAAAGCCGTTCTCATGGCTGAGAGGCTAGTTTTCTCTGCAGAGGCTATAACTCCGTGAGCCACGGCACGAATTTTCTCCGCTGAGGCAGTTGCCTTAAGGACAGATGATTTCACACCAGAACTTGCCATTCCAGGGGCTACCACGTTTGACTTCCCAAATGCAAGAGCAAGGGCCTTTTGAGTTTGAGTAATCATGAGTTTCAGAGAAGCAGGGACTTTGAAGGTAACAACCTTCACTATTGTAGATGCAGGAACAACTTTAGAAAACGAAGAAGCTCCTAAAACTGCTGTTGCACCAGCCCCAACAGCTACCACTGGCTTAACAGCTAATAACCCTTTTCTGTCACTTCGATTCGAGTTGTCCCCATCGCTTTCAGAGTCAGTGACCAGCTGCTCAACAATTTCCTTAACTTCCTCAGGTATAATAATTTTCCAGTGCTTCCTTAGTCCAGCTAAGCCACTGGCATCTACTACTGCAACTATTGATTTGAACTTCTCGGCCTGGGTTCGGAGGGCCTGTGCAAGAAGGGCGTGCGACTTGTCCTCAGTAGAAAGCTCAGAAAATTCAGTTGTATGATACCCCATTTTACTAAGAGGGAGCCGACCAGCATTATTTAAAGCTATTCTCAATCCTTCGACTGCAATCTTGAAGACATAAACCTCAGAAAGGAGATTCGTATCAACAGCATTTCCATTGCAAACATCATTAAACATCTTCTGAGCACAAGCTAGAGCTCTTCCTATTGAGGGAATATCAACAAAGATATCATGTAGATCAGACAGCAATGGATAAACAGACTGTGCAAACTGTGGTACTTGATAATTCAACTGCAGCGGAACATCCTCAGACCCCATCTTTAGCAAGGAACCTGAATTGACCAAATGCGACGACAACAACCTCACCATTTGAGACTGAACATCATTCGTAACAGAAAATGCACGCGAATTTGCTGACACCAATAACCCCGTTCTTAGAGGAACCAGACTATTACCAGCCTCTAAACCAAACACTCCAAACCTATTCTCGTACCCCTCGTCCCCCACATTAGAACACTCATTAGACGCGCTGCATTTAACAAAAGGTGACTCGAGCAACAAGAAAGACGAACCAACTTCTTCAGCTGCTTTCTTAGCAGCAGATAAATGCCCATCAAACCCAACACCAAATATCTCCCTCAAAACAACCCGCCCCGCAACATTCTCATACTTATCCTTATTAATTTTATGCACAAAACACCTCTTCAACACCTCAATCGATGAAGTCGGTACCGAATCCTCCTCCTCCTCCTCAAAATTACCACTATTACTCAACAAAAGTTCCTCTTTTTGATCACCATCTACTGAATTACCCACTTGGACGACTACAGCCTCAGGCTTAACTTCTCTAATTAAACACTGGGCATCTACAGCAGACCGCTCAGATAAATTCTGAACACACAATACGTATATTACAGCCTGTGATTCGGGCTCTCGAATCGCGTAAACAAACTGTTTTGTGTTTTCGGGTACTGATAATTTCCTAACTAACCCGTCAGAAATTCTCAAATCATCGGGTTTTATTACAGAAAAAGGCCACAGATTTTGCAAATAGCTTAAACCCCACATGGTCTTTGATAGCTAATGCCCCTTTTACAGCTATTATATGTAAGTCTAATTACATTTGAGAAACAACGAATAGACTCAATAATGGATTACGTATACACAAAAGGGCTAAAAAGGGTGTATGTAAATGGAAGAAACGGAAGAAGAGAGAGAATTGAAGAAGGGTTACCTGGCGTTGATGTCAAACTTTTTTGTGTTTCAGCTGTCTATTTTAAGGGGTGAAATTATCTAATTAAATTAAGGAATATTTCGCCAAATAAACTAATATTAAATGGATAACCAATAGGGATTAAACATAAAGTTGTCCAGAGTTTACTAGATCTTTTTACCTTTCAATGACTTACCTCTATAAATACTTATTATCCTTGGTCAAGTAAATATAATTAAAATGTTTTAATTATCATATTGTAAAAATCAATTAAATGTCACTTTGGAATATTTTAGAGTTTCAATTCCTCACAACTAACTTTGATCTCTAGTTATATCAGGTAACTTTTCTTTATCAATTCTTTTATTATTTTGAACTTTATCTTTGTTCTCATTTTATCACTAAACCTTTTGTTAATATCGATCTCTTAATACTTAAGTTATGGAGTAATAACATTTAAGGTATACTATGAGCTATGTTTTGAACCGGAACAACAATTTAAACATAGCTTAAGCAATGAAAGATTATATTTTCGATAGATTATTTTAAGTTGTGAAATATAATAATTCACTATTTTAAGTCCCAAAGAAGAAGTTCCAATGCTACAAAATACATAAACAAAAAAGTTCTCAAACTATTTTGCTTCATATTTGACAGTAATATGAAACAAAATGGCATCTGTTGCAATAGATATTCAAAACGGAAACTTGCCAAATTTTATGATACATAAATAATTCTATTTTTATAACCTCGTGTCAAAACTAATGATTGTTTTCACTATATAAAATTTCAAATATTAATGCTTCAAAGATGTATTTTAACAAGTTAACTTAATCAATAAGATTTAGACTTTTCCAAACAAATTGGGTCGTTACATTTACGAAGGTTAAGAAACTTAGCTCAAAGTAATAATATGAAACAAGCAAATAATATAGAGAGAAAAAGATGAGAGATTCTTATTTCTTCAATGTATTCAAGTGTGTACAATGTGATATCCAAATCCTCTATTTATAGGATGACATTGAGGTAATACAAAGTGATGTCATGTACATGTATTAACTATTGAGAACATGGGGGAAGATCATGGGGAGGTTGGAGGTGTGGGAGTTACAACTATAATGGTGAGAAGTAGTGGGATTATCTACATAATGGAGAAGAGTAGTGGGAGTTATATTTGATTAGTGGACATCCATATAATATATATTTCATAACACTCACCCTTGGATGTCCAAAGATCATGTGCCTCATTAAAACCTTACTAAGAAAAAACCATGTGGGATAAAATCTTAGTGAAGGAAAAAGAGTACACATATCTTGTAATACGCATTATTTGTTGCCTCATTAAAAACCTTGCCAGAAAAACCATGTGGAATAAAATCTTAGCTAAGGGAAAAAGAGTACAACGCGTATTTGCCTCCCCCTGATGAAAACATCAATTTGTTTCCCGAGATGACGTGTTCCGATCTTGTATACCACCTTCTCAAATGTTGAGGTTGCTCATGCTTCACTGAACAGAACACAAAATTATCAAGCGAACAAATTTGTTGAACATCTATTTCACCGTTCGGTGAAAATTGTGTCTGATAAAGAACTTTGATGAAATATATGCTCTATTCTGTCTCCTTCAATATATCCTTCTTTCAATAGAGATAAACAAATATCACCGCCTTCATTGTTATTGGAATCTTCTCTTCAAGGAAAAGTCACACATCTGTTGTGTGTTGAGTCATTTGCTTTATCAGTTGCTAGTATATTGACATGACTTGGATAAGTATCAACAGTTGACTGCCTTGTGAAATAATAATATGGCATTACCCTCACATACAAATAGATTGCTTGAAAAACGAATTTTAGAAAATGTCTGCATTTGCATAACCAACAAAACCTTGATAATATTTGTTAGAATAAACAAATCTATATCAAAGATTCCTTTTGCAATATAACATTAATCATATTTCAATATACATAGGAGTAAAACTATATCTCGCTAGAATATTGTTATACTTATGGTTCTAGCAAGATACATTAGTGCACCAATTGCACTAGACACAAAACAAATCATGTACACCATGATTACTCTAATCCACATAAGGATCTGCCAAAACTTTATTAAATAAATTTCTTGATCTTTATATTTCGGAACAATTTAAATCCTTCAAGGATTTTCATTATACGCATATCAAGTTTTTCATGTATTTCTAAATTAAAACCTGAAAAGGATTTCATCCACCATAGGACAACATATCTCAATATATAACTAATGCCGGAATATTTACGAAAAATCTTGTGCTACAAGTCGTCTTTATGCCTATCGACTTGATTTTTCATTTCACTTTCAGGTGTTGGGACTATCCATCCAACTTCACATTTTTCAGGTGAAGTCAATTTTCATTGCGTATTTCTCATTTGGCCAATCATTTATCTGCCCAAATTCCATGACAGATTTGAGCTCAAGATCCTCGTCAATATTAATAATATCGAATGCTACATTATATCAACAATATTGTCAACGATCATTTTATATTGGTTCCATCGCCACTCAATAAAGACATAACTTATGGATCTCAATAGTTTCAGGTACCTGATTGTCACGACGCCAAACCGGAACCGGTCGTGATGGCGCCTTTCGTGAAACAAGGCCAGCCGACACAAACCCCCAAAACCAATTAACAGTTATAATAATTCATAAGCAGTTATTAATAAGTGATGAATCCCAAAGCAGAATGAACTAAAAGAAAATGCGGAAACAAAACACAGCCCGATATCGGGGTGTCACCAGTCATGAGTATCTAATATCCGTCTAAGAGTACGAAAAGACAACATAGTCTATTACGAAACTAGGACAAATGAAATAAAAGTAGGAAGGAGACGCACTGGGCTGCAAACGCCGAGCAGCTACCTAGTCAACTCCGAATAAGCCTGCTGGAAGCAAATCAACCCTCGCTAGCGTAACCTGAGACTCCTGAATCTGCACACAGAGGTGCAGGGAGTAATGTGAGTATGCCAACTTAGTAAGTAATAAAAGTAAAGGCAGCTGAGCGATAAGAAAACACGTAAATACACAGCAAAATGCTACAGCGACGCAATGTAAACCAGCACAATACAGTAAACAGTAAGAACTCATAAAAACTTCTCAATTCAGTAAAACCATTTTTAAAACATCTTTTAGCAGTTCAAACGAGTGAATAAAAACCAGTATAAAATATAGTAAAACACAAAACAACCCCTCGGGCAAAAATACCAATAGAACCAGCCCCTCGGGCTATCTCAAATCACTCATATCAGCCCCTCGGGCAACAACATGGAACAACATCAGCCCCTCGGGCTATATCACATCACAAACTGGGTACCCGCGCTTAATGGGGGTGTAAAGACTCCGGGAGGGGCCCCTTACGGCCCAAGCGCAATAATAAGCCATCTCGTGGCATAATCAACAGGCTCTCGGCCTCATATAAATCACAATCAGTACCACATGCTGCGGCATGAAGCCTGATCCAATAGTATCCTCACAACACAGGCCCTCGGCCTTAATCAGTCAGAATCTCACAAGCCACGCGGGCAACAGTAAAACATGATGCTCAGCCCAAAAAAAAATAATATTTAAAATATCAAAACGAGTAAAGATGGCTGAGTTGTGAAAAACAGTAGAATATAGCATGACTGATTACAAATACTAAGTCAAAATAGTGAGGAAAGGCAGTAAAAATCCAGGCACGAGGCCCAAATATGGCATTCAGCCCAAAGCATGATAATAGCAAACAGCTCTCAATCAAATATGCAATTAAACAGTCATATGGGATGGACTAAGTCATAATCCCCAATAGTGCACGACCCCACGCTCGTCACCTAGCGTGTGCGTCGCCTCAAAATAGCACAATGATGTGAATTTCGGGGTTTCATACCCTCAGAACAACATTTACAATCATTACTTACCTCTATCCGGTCCAATCTCTAGCCCGCGATGCCTTTGCCTCTCGTCTCGGCCTCAACTCGCGTCGAATCTAACAAAAAATCAGAATCATGACGTCAAAATATGCTAAGGGAACGAAGCCCATGCAAAAATAACGAAATTACGACACGAATCCCGAAATTAACCAAACCCGACCCCCGGGCTCACGTCTCGGAATCCGACAAAACTAACATCAATGGAACTCTCATCTTCTCACGAGTTCGTGCATATCAAATACTTCAAAATCCGACCACAAATGGCCCCTCAAATCCCTAGATTTAGGTCTCTAATTCCCAAGCCCTAACTTCAAATTTTCATGCTTATTTTTCACAATTTCCATGATTAATTAGGTAGAAATCACATTAGGATTGAGAATTAAGTCCATAAATCTTACCTCCAAGTGTTCCTCCTTGATTTCCTCTTCAATCCTCTTCAAAAATCTCTAAAAACGCACAAAAATAGTGGAACTTAGGCTAAAAGTCGCGGAATAGGCCTTTTAAATCATTCTACCCAGCTATTCAAAAAAACCCCTTTGCGAACGCGGTCAATGCCTCGCGTTCGCGAAGCACAAACTTAAGTTGACCAAAATTCCTCTTACGCAAACGCGACGACCCCTTGCGAACGCGATGCCTCAGCAACTCAAACCATCGCGAACGCGTCTGCTCTCTCGCGAACGGGATGCTTCCTGACTCCAACCCTTCGCGAACGCAAAGGAAAAATCTCCAGCCTCTCATCCTAACCCTTCGCGAACGCGAGGGCCCACTCGCAAACGCGAAGGCCAAAAGTCTGCAACACTCACAGCAAATTTTCTGCAAATTTTCTCAACTTGAAATGATCCGTTTAACCACCCGAAACTCACCCAAGGCCCTCGGGACCTCAACCAAACATGCCAACCTATCCCATAACATCATTCAAACTTGTTCCAACTTTCGGAACGCTCAAAACAACATCAAAACACCAAATTTGCATCGGATTCAAGCCTAAGAATTCTAAAAACTTCCAAATTCCGCTTTCGATCAAAAAGTCTATCAAACCACGTCCGAATGACCTGAAATTTTGCACACACATCCCAAATGACACCACGGACCTACTTCAACTTCCGGAATTCCATTCCGACCCCTATATCAAAATCTCACCTATCAACCGGAAAATGCCAAAATTTCAATTTCGCCAATTCAAGCCTAAATCTACTCCGGACCTCCAAAACACATTCCGATCACGCTCCTAAGTCCCAAATCACCTCCCAAAGCTATCCAAATCATCGAAATTCACATCCGATCCCTATTTCACCTAAGTCAACATCCGGTTGACTTTTCCAACTTAAGCTTTCTTAAAAGAGACTAAGTGTCTCAAACCTTACCAAAACCTCTCTGAACCCTTGTCACAACCCGGATTTCCCACCCTCGGGAGTCGTGATGGAGCCTACTAGTGAAATCTAGGAAAGCCAACCATTTGTACTTTTTACCTTTTCCCCATTTTAATCCTTTAACAATTAATAACCAACATTAAATAATCAGCGGAATTTAATAAGCGAAAGACTGAAATGCAATATTTTAACAATGATGCCAATACCGATCCATAACATAAACTACCTAGAACTGGTGTCACAATTTCACAGACTGTCTAAGAATACTACAAATAAAGGTCTGAAAGATTAATACAACGTTGTCTCTAGAATACATGAAAGAAACAGAACGAATGGATAGAAGGAGATGCCAAGGCCTGCGGATGCCTGCAGGACTACCTCGGGTCGCCTGGTGAACTGGAAGCAGCAACCTCACTGCGGTCCAAAAACTATAGTATCAGGATCTGCACAAAAGAGTGCAGAGTGTAGTATCAGCACAACCGACCCCATATGCTGGTAAGTGCCTGGCCTAACCCCAGCGAAATAGTGACGAGGCTAGGACCAGACTACCAAATAGACCTGTGCAGTTAAATCATATACATCGGAAAATAAAAGCAAAACTTTACAATTAAAGATAGGAAGGGGAAACATGCTGGGGCGAAATATCAAGTAACAATGGAAATCCAATAGATAATTGTAAAGAACACTATAACTAAATTATCAGCAAGAATCAGGAAATCAAAGACAAGTGCACGGCATCACCCTTTGTGCTTTACACTCTCTCACAAATATCATGCACGGCATCACCCTTCGTGCTTTACACTCTTCCTCAACCAAGCAACAATCACAAAGCAATTTGGGTAAGGGAATCAATAATATCACAATAAAATCAAGTAACCACAGAAAACCAATAAATAAACGTAAAGTACATCATAACTCAATTATCAACAAGAATAAGGAAAATCATGAACAAGTGCACGGCATCACCCTTCGTGCTTTTACTCTCGTCCTCACCATAAGAATCAATAAAATCGGCACGGCATCACCCTTCGTGCTTTTACCTCACATAATCATGGCACGGAATGATCTTTCGTGCATTATCACTCATATAAAGGCAGGGAATTGTACATCGTGCGGCACGACATCACTCTTCGTGCTTTAACACTCTCTCACAAATATCATGCACGGCATCACCCTTCGTGCTTTAACACTCTTCCTCACCCAAACAACAATCACAAACAATAAGGGCAAGGAATTAAATAGAATCATAAAAAAATCACAATGAAAATCCCGGCAAGGGAACAATATCAAAAGCAACAACATCCCGGCAAGGGAACAATATTAAAAGCAATAACATCCCGGCAAGGGAGACAATATCATAATCCTCTTTTCTCTTTCACATTTACTTCACAACTCAATTTACAACTTGAGCCAACGCTCTACAATTCTCAATTACTAATGATACTTTCCAATTCGATTCACAACTTGAGCCAACGCTCTACAATGTTCAAATACCAATAATGCTTTCACAAATCAATTCACAACTTGAGCCAACACTCTTAAATGTTCAATTACCAAATTTACTTCCACAAGCCTTGTTCAACAATAGGAATATCACATAAGGCATGAACAATACAAAACAGAGTCACATTAATCATAGTATAAGACTCACGGGCATGCTTGACACCAACGTATAGATACTCGTCACCATGCCTATACGTCGTACTGCATAATTAACACATAGCAAATAGGACACGACTCCTAATCCCTCAAGCTAAGGTTAGACCAAACACTTACCTCGATGCCACGAACACAATTCAAGCCTCAACTACCGCTTTACCTCTTGATTCCACCAACAATTCGCTTGTATCTAGCCACAAGTTACTTAACTATATTAATAAATGCTAAATGATATCATTTCTAATGCATGAAAATAGGTTTTCTAAAGTTTTTCCCAAAAAGTCAAAAATCGACCCCTTCCCTTACTCTAGGGCTTTTCTTCTCTTCTTCTCTAAGGGCAGTGAAAGCCATCTGATATAGGGCTTTCTCCTGTAATCTGTCTCTCGATAAGAAGCTTTCTTTTGATCCGGGTTAATCTCGTCTTCTTGAAGAATTACGGATTCCTAAACCTAGTAAGGGAAAGCGATTCTACTCCAATTGCATTCATCAGTCGGATGAGAGTGAGAATAGAAAGGAAGCCGGGAGGAAGAATGGAGTATAGCATTACCTCTAGAGTACAACCCGGAGCCTTCTTTTCGTAAACCCTACTCCTGCGCCCCTCAATCCCATATCTACTACTTAGTCAAGCCCTTAACTACTTCTATATCTTAGAACAACCCTGCTCTCTGATCGACGTTTTATAGTCTGCATATCTATGGAAAGAGGAAGCTAGGAGAGGATTCTAAACAATTCTATCGAGCCGAACAACAAAAAGAGAAAGATAGAATACCTTTCTTAGCTAGCCTAGCGTGCTAGAAACCTACAGGGAACAAGAGCCAGATCGAAGACATTCCTTTCATTCTTTTATACCCCTCTCTTCTTAGTTGCTCCTCTTTCTAGGGATCTAATGGTCGTAGACC
>NW_017671004.1:286361-334374 GCF_001879085.1 Nicotiana attenuata
CTTGAACAAGTGCTGGAGGCTACGATGATCAGTAAATACCTCGCAAGACACGCCATACAGATAATGCCTCCAAATCTTCAACGCATGAACAATGGCAGCCAACTCCAAATCATGAACAGGGTAGTTCTTCTCATGGGGCTTCAACTGACGAGAAGCATAAGCAATAACTCTACCCTCCTGCATCAATACAGACCCAATACCCACTCTCGAAGCATCACAATACACTATGTATGAACCTGAAGCTGATGGCAACACTAATACTGGAGTTGCGGTCAAGGCAGTCTTGAGCTTCTGGAAGCTCACCTCACACTCATCAGACCACTGAAATGGAGCACCCTTCTGAGTCAACTTGGTTAAGGGCGATGCGATAGATGAAAATCCCTGAACAAACCGGCGGTAATAACCCGCCAAACCAAGGAAGCTGCGAATCTCTATGGCTGAGGATGGTCTGGGACAACTCTGAATCGCCTCTATCTTCTTCGGATCAACTTGAATACCCTCGCTGGACACCACGTGCCCCAAGAAAGCCACTGAACTGAGCCAAAACTCACATTTGGAGAACTTTGCATAAAGCTTCTCCTCTCTCAATCTCTGCAACACTACTCTCAAATGCTCCGCGTGCTCCTCCTGACTACGCGAGTATACCAGAATATCATTAATGAAGATAATAACGAACGAGTCGAGATAAGGCTGGAACACGCTGTTCATCAAATGCATGAATGCTGCTAGGGCATTGGTCAGCCCAAAAGACATCATAAGGAACTCATAGCGACCATATCTGGTCCTGAAAGCTGTCTTGAGAATATCCGAGTCCCTGATCTTTAGCTGGTGATACCCTGAGCTAAGATCAATCTTGGAGAACACCCTCGCTCCCTGAAGCTGGTCGAACAAATCATCGATACGAGGCAGAGGGTACTTGTTCTTGATTGTTACTTTGTTCAACTGCATGTAATCAATGCACATCCTCATCGTGCCATCTTTCTTCTTCACAAATAGAATAGGTGCACCCCAAGCTGACACACTAGGCCGGATAAACCCCTTATCAAGGAGTTCCTGAAGCTGCTCCTTTCACCCCTTCAACTTCGCTGGTGCCATATGATACGGTGGAATAGAAATGGGTTGAGTGCCCGGCACCAGATCAATACCAAAATCGATATCCCTGTCCGGTGGCATGCCCGACAGGTCTGCAGGAAACACATCTGGGAAATCTCTCACAACTGGAACAGAATCAATGTTGGGAGTCTCTGCACTGACATCCCTCACAAATGCTAAGTATGAAAGACAACCTTTCCCAACCATATGCTGGGCCTTCAAGAATGAGATTACCCTGCTAGGAATATAATCAGACAAATCTCGCCACTCAATCCGTGGCACACCCGGCATAGCTAACGTCACCGTCTTAGCATGACAGTCCAGAATAGCCCGGTACGGAGATAACCAATCCATGCCCAATATCACATCGAAGTCTACCATACATAACAACAGAAGATCCACTCGAGTCTCCAAACCCCCAATAGACACAATACATGACCGGTACACACGGTCTACCACAACAGTATTGCCCACCGGAGTAGAGACATGAACAGAAGAAATGAGAGACTCACAAGGCGTATCCAAATAATGGGCAAAGTAAGATGACACATAAGAGAAAGTAGAACCAGGGTCAAATAACATAGAGGCATCTCTGCGACAGACTGAGATAATACCTGTAATCACCGCATTTGAAGCAACCGCATCAGGTCTAGCTGGAAGTGCATAGAAACGGGCCTGACCACCATCGAATCGACCTCTCCCTCTTTGGCTATCCCTAGATGACTGTGCTCCACCCTTAGCTGGCTGGAAGGATGGTGAAGTAACTGGTGCCGAAGCCGATGGATGACCACTCTGCTGAGATGAACCCCCAAGGCGACGAGGACACTGCCTCCACATATGTCCCAACTCTCCACAATCATAAAAACTCCCTAGTGCCGGAGACGGGGACTGAGACCCCTAGCACCCGAATGACTAGGAGATGCACCTGGCGCAGAAGAGTCCTGAACTGATGGAGCACGGGACGAACCTTGGGCTGGAAGGGCACTGTGTGAGGAATGACCCTGCTGAGAACCGTGAGAACCATGGCCTGATGACGCCCCACGATAACCTGGGCGAGCTGACTGAGCATGCCGGAATGGGCGGCCTCTACCGTGCTGAAACTGACCCCTCGAAGGAGCACCCCCAAAACTACCATGTCCTCGAGGCCTCTTGGCCTCCCTCTCCTCGCGCTCCTGGCGACGAACTGACTCAATCTAACGAGCAATATCAACAACCTCCTCAAATGTAGCACCTGACACCCTCTCCCTGGTCATGAGAATCCGAAGCTGATATGTGAGGCCATCCACGAACCTCCTAATCCTCTCTCTCTTCGTAGCAACC
The DNA here is from genome assembly GCF_001879085.1 of Nicotiana attenuata. NCBI lineage: Eukaryota > Viridiplantae > Streptophyta > Magnoliopsida > Solanales > Solanaceae > Nicotiana > Nicotiana attenuata. The sequence goes on from NW_017671004.1 coordinate 288,774, forward strand.
AACCAAATAGCATGACGAGCTAACTCTAAGAACCTCACCTCGTACTGTGTCACAGTCATATCCCCCTGTTACAACTGCTTGAACTACCTACGCAGCTCCTCCCTGCGGGACTGTGGCACATACCTCTCCACAAAGAGAGCGGAGAACTGCTGCCAAGTAAGAGGTGCTGCACCAGTAGGCCTACGCCTCTCATACGCCTCCCACCAAGTGAAGGCAGCTCCTGTAAACTGAAAAGTCGTGAATGTGACCCCACTGGTCTCCAGAATACCCGCGGTGCGAAGAATCCTCTGATATCTATCCAAGAAACCCTAGGCGTCCTCGCCCTCTGCAGCACCGAAAGTAGGAGGCTGGAGTCTGCCAAACCTCTCCAATCTGTGCTGCTCGTCCTCTGGCATAGCTGGAGCTACATAACCCTGAGCAGCTGCCACCGGCTAGGCTAGTGGTGCCTCCAGTGTCTGCAACCCCTGAACAACCTGATCGGGTGTGCGGGCGACGGGAGTCTAAGTACCTTCCCCGGCTTGAAAAGTTGCTACAGCAGTAGAAACTGCGACCGCCTGAGCAAGACTCGTACACACTGTCAAGATCTGGGCCAAGGTCTCCTAAAAACCTGGAATAACAATGGGCACAGCTGGTGCCTGAGCTGGTGCTGCTGGAGCGCCCATGCCTGGGACCTGACCCTGAACTGGGACGGCTAGTGGATCTGTAGGTGCTGCCCCAGCTGCTGTGCAGGCTACACCTCTGCCCCTACCACGGCCTCGACCGCGTCCTCGGCCTCTAGTGGCCCCAGCTGGTGGTACTGGTGGTTGTCCATCCTGTCTGGTCGCTTGTGTCCTCACCATCTGCGAGAGAATAGAATAACAGAAGTTTGATACTCGGATCAACAGATTCGCACGACAAGAATTTCAAGAATTATGAAGTTTTCCTAAAGGTTCTGCAGCCTCCCGAGGATAAATACAGATGTCTCCGTACCGATCCGCGAGACTCTACTAAACCTGCTCATGACTCGTGAGACCTATGTAACCTAGGCTCTGATATCAATTTGTCACGACCCCAAACCAGAATCGGTCATGATGGCGCCTTTCGTGAAACAAGGCCAACCGACACAAACCCCCAAAACCAATTAACAGTTATAATAATTCATAAGCAGTCATTAATAAGTAATGAATCCCAAAACAGAATGAACAAAAAGAAAATGCGGAAACAAAACACAGCCCGACATCGGGGTGTCACCAGTCATGAGCATCTAAAATCCGTCTAAGAGTACGAAAAGATAACATAATCTATTACGAAACTTGTCACGACCCAAAATCCACTAAGGGTCATCCGTGCTGCTACGCCTAGTAGGCCACAAGAGTTACATATACCTGTGCAACAAAAATGCACAGAAGTGTAGTATGAGTACGAAAACAACGTGTACTCAATGAGTATCCCGCCTAACCTCGAAGAAGTAGAGACGAGATGGTCGACTTTGACACTTACTAATGGTCCAATAGTGAGGTCAGTAATACATTAAATTATAGATTTCTACAACATGATTTTTGTCCAAATAGAAGGAAACAAGTAAATAATTAATTCTTTTATAGAAAATTTCCAAGATTTCTTTTCGTAATTATCCAAATAACTTCAAGCCATGAAGAGGCAATAGTAACGTAATTAAGCTCAAGGCAGCAATACAAGCATGCGCACATCATGCCGAGGCGACGGCCCGATCCAACAGAAATAAACTGTGCACTTGCCGAGGGTCGATGGCGCGCCTATAGATGCATCTATTTAATCTGCCGAGGCATTCGGCCCGTTCCAAAATAAACACATAGAGACACTCAATCGAGGAGCCAACATGGGGCAATTATTCAAAGAAAAGCTAATTCTNATAAACAATTTCTCTTTAACAATTCAGGAAAAAAATGGTGTTTAATCTCCTTTTAAATTCATTTACTGATCCAAGGTGATTTAAGCAATTCAAGCTATCAATAGGTTCATAAATAATCCAAGTATAACATGCTTTTGGGCCCTAGCTACCCGGACGATGGTATAATAGTAGCTACGCACGGACTCTCGTCACCTCGTGCGTACGTAGCCCCCGCAAATAGGAGCACATAATCAATTATTTCACCTATGGGGACAATTCCCTCTTACAAGGTTAGGAAGGAGAGTCACCTCGCTCCGAAGATCCATAACCGGCATTCCACGCCCTTCCGAAGACTCCAATTGATGCACCACGCTCCAAAACTAGCCAACGGTTACGCAATTCCATTAATATATGCTCAATTATTCATTACAATCTAATTTATAGAAATTCCTAACTCCGATCGAAAAGTTGACCAAAACGCCCTCGGGCCCACGTGCCCGGAATCCGAAATTTTTCGAAGATAAAGGTTACCCATGACCTTAGGAACTCAAATATATAATTTTCACTAAATTCCATACTCAATATCGTGGTTAAATTCCAAGAATGAAATTTCTAGGTTTTCCACCAAAACCTCAATTTTTCTACAATTTTCCAAGTCTAAATCCATACATAATTGATGTATATAACTCAATATAGGTGGGGATATCTTACCTTAACGTTGATGACGAAAATCCCCTCTTGAAGCTCCCCAAAATCGCCCATGCCAAGTGAAAAGTGAGAGAAGAATGGCCAAAATCCAATTTTAAAGCAATCATTCTGCCCCAGCATTTTTCGCACCTGCGGTCCAACGACCGCTTCTGCGGTTCCGTAGGTGCGGTCCAAATACCGCATATGCGGTCCTCCCTGGGCCACCCCAATCTCGCTTCTGCGACATGCCTCCCGCAGATGCGGTCCCGGTTCTGCGGAACTTTGACCGCATCTGCGGTTCTCCCCACGATACCCTCGCCCGCTTCTGCGACCAGTTTTCCGCAGATGCGGTCCTGCTTCTGCGGAACCTTGACCGCATCTGCGGCCTTCGAACCTTTGACCAAAAACTGCTTCTGCGGCTCCGTTTCCGCTTCTAAGGGGCCGCTTCTGCGGTTAGCCCACCGCAGAAGCGAAAATACTAGCAACCAGATCCTTCAGCCCTCTTCCAAATTCCAAATTCGATCCGTTAACCATCCGGAATCCACCCGAGGCCCCCGGGACCTCAACCAAACCTACCAACCAATCCCAAAACACGCTACGGACTTGATCGAGGCCTCAAATCACATCAAACAACGCTAAAATCATGAATCGACCTCCAATCCAAACTTAATGAACTTCAAAATTTCGAACTTCTATTTCCGATGTTTAAACCTATCAAATCACGTCCGATTGACCTCAAATTTTGCGCACTAGTCATATTGACATTACGGACCAACTCCAACTTTCGGAATTGGATTCCGACCCCGATATCAAAAAGTCCACCTCCGGTCAAACTTCTTAAAAACCTTAAAATTTCTATCTTTAGCCAAATGGATCCAAAATGACCTACGGACCTCCGAATTCACTTCCGATCGCGCTCCCAACTCCAGAATCACCATACGGAGCTATTCCCGGACTCGGAATCCCAAACGGACATTGATAACGCTGAAATGCACTTCAAGCCAAACTTAAGAAATTTCTTCAAAATTCCATAATAGGCGCCAAAACGCTCCCGGGTTATCCAAAACCCGAACCGGGAATACGCCCAAGTCCGAAATCATCCTATGAACCTGCTGGAACCTTCAGATCCCGATTCCGAGGTCGTTTACTCAAAATTCCAATCCTAATTCATTCTTTCAACTTTAAGCTTCCGAAATGAGAATTCTCTTTCCAAATCAACTCTGGACTCCCCGAAATTCAATTCCGACCATGCGCACAAGTCACAATACCTGAAATGAAGCTGCTCACGGCCTCAGGCTGCTGAACGGAGCGCTAGAGCTCAAAACGACCGGTCGGGTCGTTACATTCTCTCCCACTTAAACATACGTTCGTCCTCGAACGTGCTGAGAACTACACTGAAGTGGTCTGAAATCACTGTTTAACACCTCATGCACCTTCCCGTAATACCACAACTCAGTTGAGCGCATTCGCTCGATTAATTCTGAAGATATTTCCTTTTATTCAAGCAGATAGGCCTTAGAGCCTAAGTCCAACATCCGGAATTCTATGCCAGACCTGTTTCCAACATACGATCACCATATCAATCACTACACGTATTACCTAAACATGACTGCACAATTTTACTGAATTCACACCTTGCACCACTTTACCCACAGGACCACAATAACATTCTCTATTCAAATAAATCAAAATTCCACGAATTCGATGCTTCCGTTTCACCTCATGACCTACATAGGTCTTGCTCTAACTCTTACAATACCGCTATGACGGAAGAGATGTGCAAAAATTTATAATCAACTGCCGAGTCAACAAATCATTAGGTCTATACTCCTGACAAAACCTTCACCTCATTCTGAACCCAATAATGGTCTTATCTCCATAACATACCTCACTCAGTTGGATTACGCAGAATCCTAGATCAAGGGATCTCATCCCATCTGATACAACTGCTCAGGCAACAAGCCACCCCAGACATTATCAAAAGTCTTATACGATGTTACCATGTGCCAAAAGGCTACCAATTCGAACGCGATACAATGAAAATGAACTCTGAAAAGGAAATCCAATTACCCCGCTCACGAATCATACATGCGACGCGGGCAACATACTACACAGACACCCCACTCGCGAATCATACAAGCGACGCGGGCTCACAGCTAATACGGTCTTTCCTCAGAAAAATAGGAAATGTAACACATAAAAATAGATATAGGGAACTGTGCTCAACATCACGCTGTTGCGGCGCGCAACCCGATCCAAATAACGTACCCATGGCGGCATGCCACCCGATCCATACATAGATCTTACATAATGAGATGCAGATCGAGCTAAATTTGCTCATTACAATAGAATACCGAATTTCGATCACAAGCATGCTAATTGAATAATAACATCCCTGAGGGAACATGTAGCTCTATAAGCTACGAAACCCAAGCACAACTGAGGTGCGATTTACAATCTGAATCTCAAGAGCCATTTGGCTCATATAACATCATTTCTTCGCGGAGCCTCGGCTCATAAGCAACCTCTCAAGCCGTCTCACAACTCACACGGCGCAATGTATCACTACATAAAACATATAACAATGAAATAACACCCTGACTACTCCCCCATAAGGAGCGCATTACTGAAATGACCACAACTGGCCTGACATAGAGCCCATATTCACATTTAAATTCATCCACCGACCTCGAGTCGATCCCGATCGTATCAACTAAACCAATAACCTTTCAAAGGTCCATACTAATTTCCCTCTTCTCATAACACACAAGAACAACCATCATAACCGGAGTACTCATCCACAGTCCACAACTCAGTAACTGAGTGCCCTCTAGGCATATATTCTCAAATCAACGATATCATCACAACCTTCATACTTGGTTTAAGTCTTTAATCAATCTAGTGACTACCTGCCTCACTTATACGATCTTCCTGTGGGACACACTCCCACAACCTACCATAACAAATAACTGGGTCGTACCTCCAAACCACCGGCCGCACTAACGCCGAAAAGCGATCAAGAATAATTAACCAGGATGCAAAGTCCTTTTTACAAACAACCTATCTCAGGTGACACTGATGACAAAACCAACTTACTTTAAACATCGAAGCTCCTCTCCTGCTTATCCGAGCTCGTGACATCCTTGTCAACACCGAATGCTACCTTGATCTTCATTTCAAATTCCATACCACTTGCTGCATTTAACATGCCAATATACGATAGAACTCGTTCCTTATCATAGCTTCGGGACCACTGTTAGATTGACATTTCATCACATAAAAGATTTCCACTTAACTCACTTCAGGAGAACCATAGCAGCACACAGGAAAATTTTCATAACCGTAGAATATGCAAATCTCTAAGTAGTGGTCTAAGCCACCATAGCCCTTCCGGAGCCTGCTTCCGCACAACAAGCCATAACAGTAGAATGCTTCTGAATAACATCAATTGCGGCGGCTGACAAGCCTGATACGTACCATCACAAATCACTTGCATAACTCGATCACGCTGAAGGAACTGATCATTAACACCAATATGCCAAATTCAACTGTGGCTAATCAATCTACCTTCTTCCAATTTATCCTTGATTGCCTTAGAGATAATGCTAACTCCATCCAACATGTAACATACTCCATCTGCACTCACCTCGAGTGACCTTAAATCATGAGACCATGTTGTCCCGAATCCCACGAACCACTTCATACCTTCCTTGCGCGCATATTCGCACCCTCAACTGATACGCCCATCCTGCTAATCCTGTTACGAATCCGAAATCTCTTCTCATTTTTTCCTCTCAAGAGCTACACTGCGAGTCAAAACATCATAGAACATTCTAGGCCTCCACTCATAAGCTGCTGCAAAAGCTTGATTCTTAACTGTACTTATAGGCTCGAAGTCATTAGGCACCATACTTTACCTCCTTTTGAATCCAATGGAACCGTTACTGAGAGCCACCCGCTCTGACTTGGTCCCGAATATAATTAACTTCACAAGTCCTATAACACATGAGTACCCTCTCGACGAGGCACCCGTCGGAATCACTTCCTTTGAAACCTGCATTTATACAAGGCATAAATCCTGAGTCTTTCCCCCAAGTCTGAACATGGGCCAATAAGGCCAACGATAGCCCACCTTTAATAATTCCTTTGCTCAAATTACCACTTATGGTCTTTTTCCGTAGCTGGAACAGCTCATCAATACGCTAATAACCAGAGACCTCGCAATTAGTTAACTATGCACCCCATCATAGGCGGTGGGACTCTCCCACTTGGCTCGAAGCCACTATTACACAACTCCGGAATTTACCAGGATTCTTAACCTCCTATTGACATAACCTTGCGTAATCAACTGCCATAACTCTCGATATCTTACTATAGAAATTATTAACAACATTCGCACGACCAATTCTTTCGTTGTATAACCAGTAGAACTCTTTGCAGAAGCCTCGCCAACCACGCGACTGCTAACCTGCTCACAGGAATACCCCACCTGTAGAAGTCACTCCCCGGCATCTTCCAACGCTGCTGCATGGGGTACAATCACTACGACATCAATGACCCTTCCCGAGTCTGAGCTCGCTCTCCAACTGCACAGGTCCATTTTCCCCTCGTGGACATCATTTAAATGTGCGGCAACATCCTACCAATTTAAAGTTATGCTGCATCCTTCTTCGTTTAGGCGGCTCCTTTCCGTTATATTAAACCTTTTGCCGCACAAGAACCCCTACTTCAAATTAGATCCGCAGACCCTACTCACCAATCACTAAAATTCTCAAATCGGCCAAAACTCTCCTTAAGGCGCATAGCCATCTTATCGCCAAGCCCCTACGCAGCTCCGCCACTCTCCCACTTAGGGCAAACTCACTCCTTTAATCAATTGCTCGGCCCGCGCTCCCTACACCTAGCCTTTTAGAAGTTTAAGACTCCGCCTGACACTTCCCACATGTCTTTCTCATCTTTTGCTGCTCAATAGCTGCCTTAAATAACATCTACCTTCATAGCACCTGAATCCACAAATTGCTACTAACTTTAAACTTTTCTGAAGGTCATCTTTATCGAAATGCCAACATTAGAAATACTGATTCAATCCTGAACCACCGCACCCTGCGATATCTGGCAGTTGTATCTTTGATACTATTTCACAATATCTTGCCCCAAAGGCAGATTGTAGAAGATCATAACACCGACCAACTTAATACGTTCAATTAGGACAACAGCACCTCGATATAGAAGAAAACTCCACCACGCTTGTAATTACCAAGTCTCATTACTTCCACCAGTCCACATCTGACCATCCTTAGTTCGATTACCTTTCCCCCTGCCGGGAATAAAATACTGAACCTCTTGATTATGCACTGAGTAAACCTCTCTTGAAGTCATTCACTGCCCCGACACGTGGGCAACACCTTACCATCATATCACTACTGCAGAATAGTCGTTCATAAGCATCGTGGCAACTTGTGCCCAGCCTCAAGCCCTCAAAAGTACCGTTACTGGGCTGAAACAATAAATTATTATTCCAAAAAGCAACGACAATGATCTGATCAGCTATACTGGGAGAAACATCCCGTATCACATCTGCGGCACCATTACGATTCTTCAATTTTCGATTTATAACGAGCGCTTCGCACCGCCTAAGATTGAGTAGGAAAGAAACAAAGGCATAAGCCTTACATGAAGTCAAATCGCACGATAAGGAATCAAGAAGGGAAGTACTCCTAACAGTCCTGCAGCCTCCCGAGGATAAGTACAGACGTCTCCGTACCGATCTGCGAGACTCTACTAGACTTGCTCATGACTCGTGAGACCCTAGGAACCTAGTGCTCTGATACCATGTTGTCACGACCCAAAATCCACTAAGGGTCGTGATGGCGCCGGACACCATTGTCAGGCAAGCCAACAACCAATAACTAGAAACATTTTGTTTTAACATAAGGGAATCGTTCCTTTTATACATTTAGACAACAAGTAGTGGAATTCATCAAAATAAAAATAATGTCTTTAACCAAGTAGATATTTAACAATCCTACAACCATCCCAGAACCCGGTGTCACAAGTGCATGAGCATCTACTGATAAGGAAATAAAATACAACATCCGTCCGGAATATAATGAACGGGAAATAAATACAATGTACTGAAAAGGGCTATAATAGCTGCAGGCCGCCTCGAATAATGCAACTCACCTAGCCCCCAAATCATCTGTGCTGCTACGCCCAGTAGGCCACAAGAGTTACATATACCTGTGCAACAGAAGTGCACAGAAGTGTAGTATGAGTACGAAAACAACGTGTACTCAATGAGTATCCCGCCTAACCTCGAAGAAGTAGAGACGAGATGGTCGACTTCGACACTTACTAATGGTCCAATAGTGAGGTCAGTAATACATTAAATTATGGATTTCTACAACATGATATTAGTCCAAATAGAAGGAAAACAAGTAAACAATTAATTCTTTTATAGAAAATTTCCAAGATTTCTTTTCGTAATTATCCAAATAACTTCAAGCCATAAAGAGGCAATAATAACGTAATTAAGCTCAAGGAAGCAATACAAGCATGCACACATCATGCCGAGGCGACAGCCCGATCCAACAGAAATAAACTGTGCACTTGCTGAGGGTCGACGGCGCACCTATAGATGCATCTATTTAATCTGCCGAGGCGTTCGTCCCGTTCCAAAATAAACACATAGAGACACTCACTCGAGGAGCCAACATGGGGCAATTATTCAAAGAAAAACTAATTCTCTTTTAACAATTTAAGAAAATGAGGTTTACATCTTGTTAGGAATTCATTTACTATTTTGAGGTGGTTTAAGAATTTCAACTATTCATAAGAGTACAAATATTCAAAGTATAGCATGCTTTTGAGTCCTAGACTACCCGGACAATAGCATAATAGTAGCTATGCACAGACTCTCGTCACCTCGTGCGTACGCAGCCCCCACAAATAGGAGCAAATATCCAATTAATTCACCTATGGGGACATTTCCTTCTCACAAGGTTAGAAAGGAGACTCACCTCGCTTCGAAGATCCATAACCGGCATTCCACGCCCTTCCGAAGACTCCAATTGATGCACCACGCTCCAAAACTAGCCAACGGTTACGCAATTCATTAATATATGCTCAATCGTTCATTACAATCTAATTTATAGCAATTCCTAACTCCGATCGCAAAGTTGACCAAAACGCCCTCGGGCCCACGTGCCCGGAATCCGAAATTTTTCGAAGATAAAGGTTACCCATGACCTTAGGAACTCAAATATATAATTTTCACTAAATTCCATACTCAATATCGTGGTTAAATTCCAAGAATGAAATTTCTAGGTTTTCCACCAAAACCTCAATTTTTCTACAATTTTCCAAGTCTAAATCCATACATAATTGATGTATTTAACTCAATATAGGTGGGGATATCTTACCTTAACGTTGATGACGAAAATCCCCTCTTGAAGCTCCCCAAAATCGCCCATGCCAAGTGAAAAGTGAGAGAAGAATGGCCAAAATCCGATTTTAAAACAATCATTCTGCCCCAGCATTTTTCGCACCTGCGGTCCAACGACCGCTTCTACGGTTCCGCAGGTGCGGTCCAAATACCGCATATGCGGTCCTCCCTGGCCCAACCCAATCTCGCTTCTGCGGCACACCTCCCGCAGATGCGGTCCCGCTTCTGCGGAACTTTGACCGCATCTGCGGTTCTCCCCACGATGCCCTCGCCCGCTTCTGCGACTAGTTTTCCGTAGATGCGGTCCCGCTTCTGCGGAACCTTGACCACATCTGCGGCCTTCGAACCTTTGACCAAAAACCGCTTCGGCGGCTCCATTTTCGCTTCTGCGGGGCCGCTTCTACGGTTAGCCCACCGCAGAAGCGAAAATACCAGCAACCAGATCCTTCAGCCCTCTTCCAAATTCTAAATTCGATCTGTTAACCATCCGGAATCCACCCGAGGCCCCCGGGACCTCAACCAAACCTACCAACCAATCCCAAAACACGCTACGGACTTGATCGAGGCCTCAAATAACATCAAACAACGCTAAAATCATGAATCGACCTCCAATCCAAACTTAATGAACTTCAAAATTTCGAACTTCTATTTCCGATGTTTAAACCTATCAAATCACGTTCGATTGACCTCAAATTTTGCGCACTAGTCATATTTGACATTACGGACCTACTCCAACTTTTGGAATTGGATTCCGACCCCGATATCAAAAAGTCCACCTCCGGTCAAACTTCTCAAAAACCTTCAAATTTCTATCTTTAGCCAAATGGATCCAAAATGACCTACGGACCTCCGAATTCACTTCTGATCGCGCTCCCAACTCCAGAATCACCATACGGAGCTATTCCCGGACTCGGAATCCCAAACGGACATTGATAACACTGAAATGCACTTCAAGCCAAACGTAAGAAATTTCTTCAAAAATGCTAACTTCCACAATAGGCGCCAAAATGCTCCCGGGTTATCCAAAACCCGAACCGGGCATACACCCAAGTCCGAAGTCATCCTACGAACCTATTGGAACCTTCAGATCCTGATTTTGAGGTCGTTTACTCAAAATTCCAATCCTAGTTCATTCTTTCAACTTTAAGCTTCCGAAATGAGAATTCTCTTTCCAAATCAACTCTGGACTCCCCGAAATTCAATTCCGACCACGCCCACAAGTCACAATACCTGAAATGAAGCTGCTCACGGCCTCAGGCTGCTGAACGGAGCACTAGAGCTCAAAATGACCGGTCGGGTCGTTACAAAACTAGGACAAATAAAATAAAAGTAGGAAGGAGAAGCACTGGGCTGCGAACGCCAATTAGCTACCTAGTCAACTCCGAATAATCTTGCTGGAAGCAAATCATCCCTCGCTAGCATGACGTGAGAGTCCTGAATCTGCACACAGAGGTTTAGGGAGTAATGTGAGTACGCCAACTCAGTAAGTAATAAAAGTAAAGGCAGTTGAGTGATAAGAAAACACGTAAATACACAGCAAAATGCTACAGCGAGGCAATGTAATCCAGCACAATACAATAAACAGTAAGAACTCATATAAACTTCTTAATTCAATAAAACCATTTTTAAAACATGGCAGTTCAAACGAGTGAATAAAAACCAGTATAAAATATAGTAAAACACAAAATAGCCCCTCGGGCAAAAATACCAATAGAACCAGCCCCTCGGGCTATCTCAAAATCACTCGCAACATCATCCCCTCGGGCTATATCACATCACAAACTGGGTACCCGCGCTCACTGGGGGTGTAAAGACTCCGGGAGGGGCCCCTTACGGTCCAAGTGCAATAATAAGTTGTGACGACGCAGCCGGTCGTCTCATGAGTTACCGCTCCGTTTTCCCCATTTCTGCTTCTATTTGCCTTAATTATCAGTTTTATATGTGATCGGGTTGGTTGGCTCGGGTTCGGAAAGGTTTTGAGAAGGTTTGAAATACTTAGTCTCTTTTAAGAAGGCTTAAGTTGGAAAAAGTCAACCGGATGTTGACTTATGTGTTAGAGGGCTCGGATGTGAGTTCCGATGGTTCAGATAGCTTCGGGAGATGATTTGGGACTTGGGAGTGTGATCGGAATGTGTTTTGGAGGTCCGGAGTAGATTTAGGCTTGAATTGGCGAAATTGGATTTTTTGGCGTTTTCCGGTTGATAGGTGAGATTTTGATATAGGGGTTGGAATGGAATTCCAGAAGTTGCAGTAGCTTCGTTATGGCATTTGGGATGTGTGGGCAAAATTTCAGGTCATTTGGACGTGGTTTGGTTAGGTTTTTGATCAAAAGTGGAATGCGGAAGAATTTAGAACCTTAGGCTTGAATTCGATGAGTTTTGGTGATTTTGATGTTGTTTGAGGTGTTTTGAAGATTGGTACAAGTTTGAATAAGGTTATGGGATATGTTTGTACTTTTGGTTGAGGTCTCGGGGGCCTCGGGGTGATTTCGGATGGTTGACGGAAGAGTTTGAGATTTTGAGAAGTTGTAGATTTTTGCTGCTTCTGGTGTTTCCGCACCTGCAGATTGGGGACCACAGGTGCGATGATGCAGATGCGGAAAAGGTGATCGCAGAAGCGGAAAAATTCCTGGGAAGGCAGGGACCGCAGATGCGGTTGTGGGGACCGTACCTACGAAGGAGCAGATGCGGAATTGGCATCGCAGATGCGGTTTTTGGCTGAGTTAAGTGAAAGCCGAAGAAGCTGCTCATTGACCGCAAATGCAGTACCACAGATGCGGTTGGAGCACCGCAGATGCGGAAATGCCTGGGTCAGAATGTTATATTTTCTCCTTCGCGATTTTCAGAGGGTTTCTTCACTTTTAAACACGAATTTTGGAGCTTTGGGCGAATTTGAAGAGAGGAAATCATTGTTCTTCATTGAGGCAAGGATTTTGGACCCTAAAACTCGATTATTTGTGATTAAGGAAAAAAATATCAGTGATTAATTCATGAAAACCAATAGAAAAAGGTGGAGTTAGGGCTTGAGATTATGAGACCTTCTCGGGATGATTTGAGGGGTCAAACGAACTCCGATTTTTGAATTCTTTATATGTACGGACTCGTGAGATGATGAAGAACATTTTGGTATAAAGTTTGTCCAGTTCCGGGACGCGGGACCGGGGGTCGGGTTTTGACTAATTTCGGATTTTGTGATGTTTTTCGATCATTTTCGAGTGGGCTTCGTCCCTTTAGTATAAATTAATGGTTACGTTCTGATTTTGGTAGATTTGGAGCATCTGAAGATCGATTCAAAGGGAAAAGGCATTGCGAGCTAGATTTCGGGCCTGATCGAGGTGAGTAATGATTTTAAATGCTGTCCTGAGGGTATGGAACCCCGGAATTTCACAGCGTTCGGCTATGTTGAGGTGAGACACACGCTAGATGACGAGCGAGGGGTCGTGCACCGTTGGGGATTGTGACTTAGTCCATCCCGAATGACTATTTTTCTGTATATTTGGTAGCTAATTGTTTGATATTATTATACTTTGGCTAAATGTCATGTTTGGGCTTCGTGCCAACTGTTTGAACCCTTAGGGGATTTTAAATGACATTTTTCCTTATTGTTGATTTCATATTGATGCTCAGTCATGCTATATTTTCACTATTTTCAAAACTCAGCTATGTTAATCTGTTTTAAACATATTAAATGATATTTTAAAGATATTTTGAGCTGAGCTTCATGTTTTACTGATGCCCGAGGGGCTTATGAGATTCTGACTGAGTAGGGCCGAGGGCCTGTGTTGTGAGGATACTTTTGGGTCGGGCTGCACGCCGCAGCAGTGATGTACTGATTATGATAATGAGGTCGAGGGCCTGAGATTGTACGCCACGAGGTGGATTGAGATTGATATGAGGCCGAGAGCCTGTTTATGATGCCACGAGATGGCTTGATATTGCGCTTGGGCCGTAAGGGGCCCCTCCCGGAGTCTACAAACCCCTAGTGAGCGCGGGTACCCATTGTGATATGAGATATAGCCCGAGGGGCTGGTATTGTTCTGTGATATTGCCCGAGGGGCTGATTCTATTGTTTTTACTAAGCCCGAGGGGTAGTTCTTATGTGTTTATCTTTTCTAGTTGTCTTTCCTATATATTGTTTGACTACTTAAAAGGTGTTTATGAGATTTCACTGCTTAGTTATTTATTGATTTTGTTATGCCTCTTTTGGCTTAATGTTGTGCCTTACGTGATTTTATATCGCTCAGTCTTCATTTATTTTTATTACTCACTGAGTTGGAGTACTCACTTTACTCCCTGCACCTCTGTGTGTAGATTCGGGCGCTACAGGTCCTGCTCTTGAGGGTTGATAGTTCCAGCAGGTCTTCGGAGATTTACTTGGTAGCTGCTTGGCGATTCGCAACCCAGTGCATTCTCCCTCTATCTTAGTTTCTTTGATTCAGTTATGTAGTAGTGGAGTAGACTTCAGACTTTTATTTTTGTTTTAGATGCTCATGACTGGTGGCACCCCGATGTCGGGCTGTGTTGGTTTTTATTTTCCGCAAATTATACTGTTAAATGCTTATTTTGGGATTTTATTTCTGATTAAAGACTTAGTGTTTATGATTATTAATTGTTTAAAACGAATTGGAAGTGTGTTGGATGGCCTTGTCTTCACGAGAGGCGCCATCACGACCGGGTTGGGTTTAGGGTCGTGACAAGTTGGTATCAGAGCCTATGTTACATAGGTCTCACGAGTCATGAGCAGGTTTAGTAGAGTCTCGCGTTTGGTACAGAAACGTCTGTATTTATCCTCGAGAGGCTGCAGAACCTTTAAGAAAATTCCATATTCTTGAAATTCTTATCGTGCGAATTGTTGATCCAAGTACTAAACTCCTGTTATTCTATTCTCTCACAGATGGTGAGGACACACGCTACCGGTCAGAATGGACGACCACCAGTACCACCAGCGGGAGCCGCTAGAGGCCGAGAACGTGGCCCAGGCCGTGGTAGGGGCAGAGATACAGCCCCCATAGCAGCTAGGACAGCACCTGCAGACCCACCAGCCGCCCCAGTTCAGGGTCAGGTCCCAGTGGTGGACGCTCCAGCAGCACCAGCTCAAGCACCAACTGTGCCCATTGTGATTCCGGGTCTTCAGGAGACTTTGGCCCAGATATTGACAGTATGTACTAGCCTTGCTCAGGCGGTCGCAGTTTCTAATGCCGCAACTACTTCTCAGGCAGGGGAGGATCTCAGACTCCCGCCGCCCGTACACCCGATTCGGTGGTTCAGGGAGTGAAGACACTGGAGGCACCACTAGCCTAGCCGGTGGCAGCTGCTCAGGGTTATGTAGCTCCTGTTATGCTGGAGGATGAGCAGCGTAGATTGGAGAGGTTTGGCAGACTCCAGCCTCCTACTTTCAGCGGAGCAGAGGGCGAGGATGCCCAGGGTTTTTGGACAGATGTCAGAGGATTCTTCGCACTGCGGGTATTCTGGAGACCAGCGGGGTTGCATTCACGACCTTTCAGTTTACCGGAGCTGCCTTCACTTGGTGGGAGGCATATGATCGACGTAGGCCTGCTGGTTCGGCACCTCTGACTTGGCAGTAGTTCTCCGCTCTATTTTTGGAGAACTATGTTCCACAGTCCCGTAGGGAGGAGCTGCGTAGGCAGTTCGAGCAGTTGAGACAGGGAGATATGACTGTTACTCAGTATGAGATGAGGTTCTAAGAGTTAGCTCGACATGCTATATGGCTGGTTGCTACTTAGAGAGAGAGGATTAGGAGGTTTGTTGATGGTCTCACCTACCAGCTTCGGGTTCTCATGACTAGGGAAAGGGTGTTAGGTGCTACATTTGAGGAGGTAGTGGATATTGCTCAAGAGATTGAGTCAGTTTGTCGCCAGAAGTGCGAGGAGAGGGAGGCTAAGAGGCCTCGAGGACATGGTAGTTTTGGGGGTGCTCCTTCGAGGGGCCAGTTTCAGCACGGCAGAGGCCGACAGTTCAGGCATGCTCAGTCAGCTCGCCCAGGTTATCGTGGGGCGTCATCAGGCCATAGTTCTCACGGTTCTCAGCAGGGCCATTCTTCACTTAGTGCACTTCCAGCCCAGGGTTCGTCCCGTGCTCCATCGGTTCAGGATTCTTCTACGTCAGGGGCGTCTGATAGTCATACCGGTGCTAGGGGTTCCCAGTAGTCCCCGTCTCCAGCACCCGGGAGTTGTTATGAGTGTGGAGAGATGGGCCACTTGTAGAGGCAGTGCCCTCGTCGTTCTCAGCAGAGGGGTCAGTGTCAGCCTCAACCCCAGCCACTTCACCACCTACCCAGCCAGCTAGGGGTGGGGGACAATCATTTAGCGGTCACCGCAGAGGGGTAGGTCGATCCGGAGGTGGCCAGGCTCGCCTCTACGCACTTCCAGCTAGACCCGATGCGATTGCTTCAGATGCAGTGATTACAGGTATTATCTCAGTCTGCCGCAGGGATTTCTTCTGTGCTATTTGACCCTGGCTCTACTTTCTCTTATGTGTCGTCTTATTTTGCCCATTATCTGGATATGTGATCGCAACCAACCCTGCACTACTATTAAGTAGCAATAGAGGTCGAAGCAGCTTTTACTCGATTTAGGGTCGGGATCGATTTCCACAGGGAGCTAGATATTGGAGTTGGGTGTTTATCTAAAGTAGAGTTGTGTATTTTCTCCAAATTGCACTTCTACACAATTTTGATTTTAATTATTATTCTAATTTTATAAACTACAATGCTCAATTAAACTACTATAAGATAGGATTAAACTATTGCAAGTTGTTCAAATGATTAAAAGGCACTAGGGTAGTGACTTTTGCCTAGGTGGTCAATTGACGGATTCTTGAGTCTAAAGTTAGATTGACACATTTGGGGAGTATGATATAACCATTGCTCGATTCTACTCACTCTATACCTCTCGATAGTTCGAGTAATTTTGCCCGGAATGGCTTTCTCAAGACCAGTTGGGTATGCAAGTTTGCACAAGCAATTAAGGTTCAAGTCGGGTATTACGATCTCTCGGTTTAACCCTTTAATTGGGGCTATCAATTCTCTTGAGTACGCCCCAATTCCTTTTTGGACTAATTTTAGAGACTTAGGCTCTCTTTCTCAAGAAGAGCAAAAGTCGACAATATACAAACTAGTGTTTGCAACCACTAATTTAGCAATAAAACATGAAATTAGCCCAAATATCAAACACCCATAGTCAATCAAGCCCTAAAATACAAGACCCATTAATTACCCACACTAGGGTTGAGGCACAACCCTAGCTGATGGGTCTAGCTACTCATAATTAGACACAAAAATAAAGAAATAGATGAAGAAGAACTCATATTAATTAATTGCTAAATTAAACTTGAAGATTCAATGTTGAAATGAAGCTAAAATTACTCAAAACAGCTAAAATATTCGAACCCACGAGCAACTCTCAGTTCTAACTATCTGCTCTTCCTAAAAATGGAAAAGAAGCTATTTATACTAAGCTGAAAAATCTGGACAAAAATACCCCTGAGGGGTTAGTGCGGACCGCACAAAATGGTGTGCGGCCGCACTAGGGCTCTTGACATAAAATTTCAGCTCTCTGAACTCAGGCAATGCGGAACGCACAGAATCGAGTGCGGCCGCGGTGGCTTCTAGTGCGGTCCACATGAAATGGAGCGCGGACCGCATTGGCTTCAATCTCCAAAACTGGCACCTCTCTGATCTTTGGTTCTGCGGACCGCACTAAATCGAGTGCGGCCGCAGTGACTCCAATGCGGACCGCATTAAATCTCATGCGGCCGCATTGCCTGTTGGCCTGGAAATCACCTTCTCTGAATCTTACTTGTGCGGACCGCACAGAATGGTGTGCGGCCGCATTGCGCCTGTTTTGCCTGAGCTTTGTTTTGTCTTGGTACTTGTGCAAGTTTCACTCCTTTTTGAGCTGAGATTTGACATCTTGTCACTTTGTTGATCAAACCTGCAATCAAGCAAAACTTGTGAGACTTTTGAGACTATTTTGTACCAATTTCTAATCAAAACATAAGTAAGAGGGAGTATAAAATGCACCAAATCCCTAGTTATAAACTCCCCCAAACATAAGCTTTTTCTTGTTCTCAAGCAAACAAAATAAGACCCACCCCTTAAGAGAAAATCCAAGACAATTCAACTATCCTAAAGTGACCTCATCTAGCATCAATTGGGACTAACAATTGCCCTCAATACACATTAATCATTAACAACATTTACTCTTTTAAACACCATGGATCAAGTGCGACACAAGAGCATCAAGAGTTGACTCAACACATCAAAGGACTCTTTCTATTACTTTAGTCATTGTGGAACCCAAACTCACACATCCTCGGCTCTCCCTAAGCAAACCTCACCTTTAGAATAGTGGCACTCAGAACGAGAAATGGAAATTCACTCATCCCTCTCAAAGAAAAGTCACAAGTCCGGCACTAAGTACCATATGATTGCCCCTTATGTGAGTCACCACTAATGTAAGCTTCATTCAACTAGAGATCATATAGGGCTTTTGTGGAGACATAGTGAAGGCTTTTGGTTCCGGGTAGGCGATGTTTGGTCTAATTAGGTTCCATCTTCCCTTAAGCACTTCTTTTGTTTCATTTTGGCACAGATTCACTTCACTCTTTGAGTCTTTTCACTTCTTTCAAGGGGTAAGAGAGACACACTGTCACTCTTTTTTATGCATTTCAAATCCTTTTTTTTTCTTTCTCAATTTTCCACACCTTTTATTCTTTGCTTTTCTTGAATCCCTTTTTCATTCAATTCCACATTGAGTATTCTTTTTGTCTTTTTGCTTTTCTTTATTTTTCATTGCCTTTCCTTTTCTTCATTTCGTACCTTTTTACCACTTTGTTGAAATCCTCGTCTCTCCCCCCAAACTTATACTTTTGCCATGTGCTAAGGAAAGATCGGGTGCCAAGAGAGGATATCTTTTAGAACGGGTAAAGGCTTGTATCATGGTTCTTGAAAGGAAAAGGTTTAAGGCTCAAAAGGGTTGACTAGGGATTTTATCTTTGGTAGGCTATGGAAATGTTCAAGCTATCTTTGGATCAAGGAGAGCCTATAATCATGTCTCAAGTCAAAATTCACATAGGATTTCGCCTCAACAAACATTCAGGGCAAGTTCTAGACCAATGGCTCGGGACTTGGACTTGCAAATGCAATTTCTCACCACACAAGCTATGGGATTGCTTAAAATACGGAGTCGGGAGCCCACAACGACCTTAGATAAGATTTGAGCACATAATGGTCCTGAAAACCACTTGATGATTATCGGTCAATCATTGGGAAGAGCCTTAAGAAGGTTGTCACGCCATCAATCATTGGGAAGAGCCACCCGGTTCACACAAACTCCACCTTTGGAAAGAACTGTGGCATTAAGAAAACCAAAGGCTTATTGCAAACGTTCAAAACAAGAAGCTACGAACATAAATAAGAAACTAAGAATGAAAAATTGCGGAAAGTAAAATGAATATATACAAGAGAGGATTTAATCGAATATACAATAGATGGGATGAATATGTACAATGTAACATAACTTTATATACAGATCCAAAGTAAAATAAAATTGCGAGAAATGTGACGAAATGTTAAAATTATATACAAACCAAAGATGAAAAATAAAGAAAGCATAAAAACTGTCAAATATATACAATCATCCAAATCCAAAAAAAAAGTAGGGCCTACCCCATCAAATGAAAGGTGGCATTGTCCCCAATGCCAACTAAACCAAATAAGCATCAAAAAGAAAAGGGAAAAGGATATAGAGACTCTCTATGGCTTGTCTGTCTGCATGGGCTCCTGAGTGGCCCCTGGGTCCTCAATATGCTCGGGAACCTTAGACTGGTTCCCTATGGCCTGCTGCTCTGCTGCTGGGACCTAGGACTGGACCTGGACAAGCTCCTGAGGTGCATCCTATGGCTGATTGGAGGAAGCCTCCGTTGGGTCCTCCAACTGGATGACTGCATCGTTCGCTCGGGGAATCATCCTCTTCCTCTTGGGAGGCCTCTGAGACTGCTCTGGCTGGGGATGAGTTGCCGGTACAGGGTCATGAAGCAATAAATCCAAAGGGAGCTGGTCTGCCTTCAACCTGTCAACATCAACCCTCAGCTCCTTCACGGACTCCTTGGAGGCCCGCGTCTTTCTCAACTTCTTGTGCTCCTTAGCAAGATCCTTGAGAGCCTTGCTATGTGAATCAACAACATCAGTGAGCACTTTCTGGTTGTCAAGGATTTTCTTCTGGTTGACCAGAATCTCCTTGAGGGCATCCTCAATAGACTGCGGGACCTGCGGAGACGGAGATGCCGACTGAGCTTCCACTGTAGTAGTTAGGATAGACAACTTGGATGAAGCTGTCTGCATCCAATTGTTGATGCTGAGAAGAGCCTGGCTCAGTCGGTGAGCAGTCATTGGGTAGGCTCGGGAAGAGGGAATCTCGGGATCTGCTGAAGTGGATGGGCCCGGAAGAATGTCTGTAGAGGTGGAGGCAGACTGAGTAGGAGCCACTACCACAAATGGCTCTTCAGACTGGCCAGTTGGAGCAGTGGCTATTCCCTTGATGTTCTTGCTTTTTGAGTTGTCATCCCCCTGTATACTGTACCATGAGAATGGGGCATTCGCTTTGACCGTGATATCAAATGGCCTCTTTTCAACTTTGAGGTCCCTCAAGTACATAGTCAAGAAGCTGGGGAAAGGGTAGTTTCTGTCATTTTCACTACCTACAAGTGTGATTACCCGAGACATTATCTTTCGGACATTTATCGGGTACCCCGCCATGATCGATGCCACCAAAACTGCCCGGTGAAGAGGGAGGAAGTTGTCATGAGTAGTGGGGTCCAATCTGCTGCACACAAATGTTTCCCACCCTTTGGTCTCAAAGTTCAAACTTCTTCTCAAAATCTTTACGCCCGCATTCAACCAATCGAGGGTGGTACCTGGGATTGCCAGATACTGTGTCAACCAGGGACGGACCTCCTCGCCCAATTCCATCTTTGCCATATATAGTGCCTCATCCTCCTCATCAAAGCCTAGGTAATCATTTATTGTCTTCCCGTCAAACAACACTTTCAGGTTTCGCACCTTGGTCACCTTGGTGCCCTTTTTGATATGGGCAACGTTGGCGTAGAATTCCTTGACCAAGTGCTCGTTGGCATCTACATTTACTCAAAAAGTGCTCCCAGCCTACTCTCTCCCTAAACTGCCTCCTCACATTGGGGTTGTGAGGTAGCAAGTATCTATCAACAAAACTCCTCTCCGAGATTAACTTCCTCACTGGCCACCATTCCCTAAATTTGTGATAAGCTACCTCACTAACAAATCGGTCCTGCCACACCTCCGGTTTTCTAGTTCTAGCAACCCCACCAACCTGCGGTTCACCCCCTTCTCCTACTCCTCATACTTCCTCATTGTCTCCTACAGCACCCTCTCCAAATAATGAAGCTGTGGGGGAGGTGGAGTATTCCCCACTACCTTCAGTTGAGCCTTCAGACGACCCAGAAGATACATGCACTAAAGCCTAAGCAGTGGGGGATGCTGGAGGAGTGGGTTCATCTGTCAGCCTGAATCTGTCCGGGAAATCATCCATAAACACCGGAACAGAATCAGAGTCAGACAGATCCTTGGAAGGTACATACTCACTTCCCGAGGACTGGGAAGCAGCTCTATCAGCGGCCCGAATCGCTTTCCTTGTTGCCTTAATTGCCTCTCGAACTTTGGGGATTAATTTTATCTTTCCACGTCCCCTCCCTCGGGAGGACTCTCCTCTGCCTGGTTGTTTAGCACCCTGGCCTTTTGATTTTACCATTGTCTGCAAACAAATTCAGTCATGCTTTGTTAGTATCAGTAGAAGTTGTTAAGTTCACAGTTGCAGGATAGAAAAAAGTTGCCGACAGTTGCAGGTTTTACACAGTGCGGACCGCACAAAATGGAGTGCGGCCGCACAGAGGCCAATGCAGACCGCACTAAATGGCAATGCAGTCCGCACAGAGGTGGGGTTCAGATTACCCACTCTCTGTATCCAGGCAATGCGGACCATACAAAATGTAGTGCGGCCGCATTGGGACCAATGCGGACCGCACAAAATGTAGTGCGGCCGCAGTCCCCAAACTTCAGAGAACCAATACTCAGCAATGCGGTCCCCGCACAAAATGCCATTGCGGACCGCATAGAATCGACCGCGGTCCGCACTGAGTGCCCAGAAGCAACACTAACTTAGGGTTTATGAGATTTTGATTTTAAGTCCATTTTTACACCTAATAAAGGTCCCTAAGTGTTTGCCCAGTGATTTTAGCCACCTAATTCTACTTCAATCAAGAAATCAACTACCCTAACCTAACCTATTGAAGAAAATACGGGAAGAAAAGGATAATAGACAAGAAAATAAAAAGTAAAGGAAAAATAACAAAAATAAAACAATTAAAAAAAAGAAGGTGGTGTTACCATATGTGAGAAGAAATGAAGATAAACAATTCCAAGCGGTTAATTGCGAGTAAAAGAACAAATGAACAATGATTTATACGTTCTGAGAGTCAAGAGATCAAAAAGTGTAACAGGAGGGCCTTAGGCCCTATTTATAGAAAAGGACCTGGGGCCCATCTTACCAACCCAATGCGGACCGCACAAAGTCGACCGCAGTCCGCACCACACAACATGTTTCAGAGTTTGAGAAGGCAACCACTGCGGCCCGCACAAAATGGAATACAGCCGTAGTGGTCCACCGCGGACGGCACAAAATGTACTGCGACCGCGGTGGCAAACTTCAGAGAGTTAGTAATTTCACCCTTCATCAGTGCGGTCCGCACTAAATGTAGTGCGTCCATATTGACAACTTCAGAGACCTGAACTCTTTTTCCACTATGTCGTGCACTGCATCGACACAATCCTGTAGCATCTCACAACTAGTTAGTCCAAAAATCAATCCTATACTACAATGATAACCAAATAAAAACAAGAAGAAAAACATATGGGTTGCCTCCCAAGAAGCGCCTGATTTAACATCGCGGCACGACGCATGTTACCATCCAATCATTTGAAATGAACAAGTGCCACTACATGGCTATCATAAAACTTTCCCAAGTAGTGCTTGACCCTGTGACCATTAACCTGGAAATTCTCCCCATTTTTGTTCTTCAAATCAAGGGCACCAAACGGGGTCACAAACACCACCTCAAAAGGTCCGCTCTATTTTGACTTTAGCTTTCCCGGAAATAACCGTAATCGAGAGTTGAACAAGAGCACCAAATCGCCTACTTTAAACTCCTTGCCACGAGCATATTTGTCATGAAGGTACTTCATCTTTTCCTTTTACAAGGATGAACTGGAGTAGGCATGGAAACAGAATTCATCAAGTTCATTAAGTTGCTCAACATGGAGATTTGCAGCCACATCCCATTCAAGGTTCAATTTTTTCAAAGCACACATGGCCTTATGCTTTAACTTAACAGGTAGATGGCAAGCTTTCCCGAACACCAACTGATATAGAGACATACCAATCGGAGTATTGTAAGCAGTCCTATACGCCCATAGAGCATCATCCAACTTCTTAGACCAATCGGTCCTATTTGCATTGACCGTTTTAGACAGTATATTCTTGATTTTCCTATTTGAGACTTCAACTTGGCAACTTGCCTGAGGATGATAAGGGGTAGACACTTTGTGGTTGACACCATACTTGGAAAGCAAGGAGTCAAAAGCTCTGTTTCAAAAATGCGATCCTCCATCACTTATAATTGCACGAGGAGTGCCAAACCTTGTAAAAATGCTCTTCCTCAGAAATGCAACCACACTCCTAGCTTCATTGTTGGGAAAAGCCACGGCCTCAACCAATTTTGAGACATAGTCAACCGCTACAAGAATGTAGGTGTTTCCCCACGAGCTTACAAATGTGCCCATGAAATCAATACGCCAAACATCAAAGATATCCACTTCTAGAATGGTGTTTAGAGGCATCTCATCTTTTTTCGAAATACCGCCCGCTCTCTGACATTGGTCACACCTTTTCACGAGATCACTTGCATCTTTGTACAAAGTTGGCCAATAAAACCCACAACTTAGAACTTTCGAAGCTGTCCTCGCCCCGCCATGATGGCCACCATAGGGAGAGGAATGACAAGCCTCTAGGATGCTAGATTGCTCCACCTCAAGGACACACCTCTGGATCACTCCGTCAGTGCAAATCTTGAACATGTATGGCTCATCCCAATAGAACTCCAGACTATCCCGTTTGAGCTTCTTCCTTTGGTTAGAAGAGAGATCACACGGGATGATGCCAATCACAAGGAAACTAGCAACATCCGCAAACCATGGCACATCACTCATCGACACAGAAAGTAGCTACTCATCGGAAAATGCATCATTGATCTCTAGGCCATCGCGCGGCCTTCCTTCCTCCTCCAAGCGGGACAAATGATCTGCCACTTGGTTTTCACTACCTTTCCGGACCACAATTTCCAAATCAAACTCTTGATATAATAAGACCCATCACATCAGTCTAGCTTTGGAATCTTTCTTTGTCATCAAGTATCTAAGAGCTGCATGATCGGTGTGCACTATGACCTTGGCTCTCATAAGATATGGCCAAAAATTTTCCATTGCGAATACAATAGCCAACAACTCTTTCTCAGTTACCGTGTAGTTCCTTTGAGCCTCATTCATTGTCTTTCTCGCATAGTACACTGGATGAAACATTTTGTTCACTCTTTGACCCAAAACTGCCCCAACCGCAACATCACTCTCGTCGCACATGAGCTCGAAAGGCAAGCTCTAATTGGGTGCGGTAATGATCGGGGTGGTGGTCAACTTATGCTTGAGAAGTTCAAAGGCCTGCATACATCCCTCATCAAACACGAACTTGGCATCTTTTTATAGCAGCTTGCACAAAGGATTCACTACCTTCGAAAAGTCCTTAATAAATTGCCGGTAGAACCCCGCATGCCCAAGAAAACTTCTAACCCCCTTGACATAAGTGGGGGGGGGGGGAGGAAGTCTTGAAATCACCTCAATTTTGGCTTTGTCAACCTCAATACCATTCTTTGAAATTTTATGACCCAATACTATGCCCTCCTCCACCATGAAGTGGCATTTTTTCCAATTTAGCACAAGGTTGGTGTCTTCACACCGGGCCAACACTGTATCCAGATTTTTCAGACACTCATCAAATGAATCACCTACAACACTGAAGTCGTCCGTGAACACTTCCAAAATATCTTCCACCATATCGGTGAAAATGGCCATCATACACCGTTGGAATGTTGCCGGTGCATTGCACAACCCAAAGGGCATCCGAGAAAAAGCAAAGGTGCCATATGGACAAGTAAAGGTTGCCTTCTCCTGATCCTCTGGAGCTATCAAAATTTGATTGTACCCTGAATACCCATCCAAGAAACAATAGAAGGCACGCCCAGCAAGACGATCAAACATCTGGTCAAGGAAAGGAAATGGGAAGTGATCCTTGCGGGTCACCTTGTTCAGCTTGCGGTAGTCCATGCACACCCTCCATACAGTCACTGTCCGGGTTGGAATAAGTTCATTATTAGCATTGGTCACCACGGTCATACCACCCTTTTTTGGCATACACTGCACCGGTGAAGTCCACGAACTATCAGAGATAGGGTACACCACTCCAGCATCTAACCACTTGATCACCTCCTTTTTCACAACTTCTTGAATTGCCTCGTTCAGCCTCCTTTGATGTTCCAAGGAGGGTTTTGCATCATCTTCCAGAATAATCTTGTGGATACAGAATGCAGGGCTTATTCCACGAATATCAGCTAAAGTCCATCCAATTGCCTTTTTCTTCTTTTTGAGCACCGTCAATGTGGCATCTACCTGCATGTTAGTAAGACAAGAGGAAGAATAACTGGTAAAGTTGAATTAGGGCCTAAGAATTCATACCTGAGGTATGGAGGCAATGGCTTCAACTCCAACACAGGAGGTTCCTCAATTGAAGGCCTTGTTGGAGGGGTCCTTCTATTTTCAAGATCCAAAGAGAGTTTCCTCGGCATATAAGAATAAGAGCCCATTCCATGTAAAGCATTCACGCACTCCACTCATCCCTCATCATTAGTGACATCAAGATTCAACAATACGGCCTCCAAAGGGTCCTCCACATTGATCACTGCACTAGTATCATCAATTATAACAGCCGTGACAAGATCCACAAATGAGAACACTTCTGTACAATTGGGCTGCTTCATTGACTTGCACACATAAAAAAATGACCTTTTCATCACCCACCCTGAAAGTGAGTTCCCCTGCTTCCAAATCAACTAGAGTCTTCCCCGTAGCAAGGAAAGGTCTCCCCAATATGATCGGGACTTCATATCTACCTCACAATCCAAGATCACAAAATCAGCTGGCAAGATAAATTTGTCCACACGGACAAGCACATCATCAACAATACCCAATGGTCGCTTCATTGATCTGTCTGCCATTTGCAATCTCATGGAAGTTGGCTTCGGTGGCCCAATACCCAAAGTCTTAAAAACTGAGTAGGGCATCAAGTTGATACTTGCCCCTAGATCACACAAAGCTTTAGCAAAGTCTGCACTCCTAATTGTGCAAGGGATAGTGAAAGCACCAGGATCCTCTAACTTCGGAGCCATTGAATGTACTATAGCACTAACTTGGTGGGTCATCTTGATAGTTTCACAGTCCATGGATCTTTTCTTTGTCACCAAATCTTTCATGAATTTAGCATAGCCAGGCATTTTCTCTAAAGCCTCCACCAAAGGAACATTAATGGATAAGCTCTTCATCATGTCAATAAACTTTTTGAATTGATTCACATTTCTCTGCTTGGCTAGCCTCTGAGGATAAGGGGGAGGTGGCCTAGGCAAGGGTGCCTTGGCTTTTGGCACAACCGGCTCCGGCATGTCTATGATGTGTTCCCTAGATGGGTTCATGTCATTTTGCGTTTCCACCTCAGCATCTTGAATATCAATCCTCACTTCTTGATTCACGTTTTCATCAACCACATTCTCAACCACCAAAGGAACTTCTTCTTCTTGCAACTCAACTTCATCACCCAAAACTTTCTTTTGTTTGGAGGCATTCACATCACCGCCTCTTCCACTTCGTGTTGTTACTGCCATAACATGATTGTTACCACCCTTTGGGTTAACCACCGTATCAATCGGTAGAGCTCCCTTTGGGCGAGTATTCAAAGACTGTGAGATTTGGCCTAGCTGGACCTCCAAATTCCTGATTGAAGTGTTGTGAGAAGCCAATTGCGCATCGGAGTCAGCATTCTTTTTCATCATCTGTTCAAACATCATTTCAATTCTACCCATTTCGTTGTTGGAAGAACTAGGACCCTGGGATGGAAAAGGCGGTGGGTTGCTCGGTTGTTGGTACATTGGGGGCCTTTGAAAACCTTGTCCCTGATTTCCTTGGTTATTATTCCATCCACCCTGGTTGTTGTTGTTTCCACCCCAATTGTTGTTATTGCCCCAGTTTCCCTGATTGTTCCGATTGTTATTTTGATTTACCCAATTGTTGTTCCCTTGTTGTTGATTGTTCCCATTATTGTTGCCTTGTTGTTGGTTACCCCAATTTCCCTGGGATCTCCACTGTTGTTGTTGGTTAGAAGAATTGCCTCTTTGGCCTTGATAATTATTTACATATTGCACCTCTTCGTTCTACCCATCATAACCATCATCTTGGAATCCACCACAGTCATTGTCAAATTGATCCGAATTCCCTTGGTTCTGTTGACCTCTATGTCTTCTATTGTTCACAAGCATGTTGACACCCTCCATGGCATTTACTTGGCGAGGATTTTGAACTTGTTGCAACTGTGCCTTTGCTAGTTGGTTCATTATTGTTGTAAGTTCTGCTATAGCCTGTCCATGGTCATGTAGTTCTTTGTGCAAATGAGTGACCGTGGGGTCACCCTGTGGCACATTGGCTCTACTTTGCCAAGCGGAGGATGTGTCAGCCAGCTCGTCAAGAATAGCACAAGCTTCATCATAAGGCAGCTTTATGAAATTACCCCTTGCCAATTGATTCACTATGCACTGATTCATTGTATTGATGCCTCGATAGAAAGTCTGTTGTATCATAGCCTCGGTAATATCATTGTTGGGGCATCCCTTCACTGTAGTTCTATATCGCTCCCAAATCTCGTGCAATGGTTCGGTGGGCTCCTGCTTGAAGGCTAAGATCTCATCCCGTTGTGATGCCATGTGCCCCGGTGAGAAACATTTGGCAATGAACTTATCCGCCAACTCATCCCAAGTTGCGATGGAATGGTTGGGAAGTCGCTCAAGCCAATCCAATGCCTTCCCTCTAAGTGAAAATGGAAAGAGCCTCAATCGAAGTGCATCCTCGGACACATTGGTTTGCTTGCTCCCCCAACAGGTATCCACGAACCCCTTGAGATGTTTGTAAGCATTTTAAGTGGCAGCGCCCGTGAAGTACCCACGCTGCTCTAACAATGTCAGTATCACGTTGGTTATTTGAAAATTGCCCGCCCGGATCCGGGGCCGAACAATTGCACTTGCATAGCCTTGGTTGGGGAGAACTCTAGGAGCCACTCTTGGAGGTGGCGGAGGAGGGTCTGGGACGTTCTCATTTGCATTGGCCTGGCGGCCTCTACATTGTCCTTGAGGCACAAGAGGCACCTCATCCTCTCCATTATCGTCAACCTCCTCCCCAACAATCACGTTTCCAAGAGGGTCATTAGCATTTAATGCCATTTTGTACCTGAAGTTGTGACACACACAAATTAGTAACAAAGAAGGAAAGAAGAACAAAACACAAAACTATTTAGATAGATAGCCAAAACCGTTAGCTCCCCGGAAACGGCGCCAAAAAGTTGATCGTAGCCAATCCTGCACTACTATTAAGTAGCGAGAGAGGTCGAAGAAGCTTTTACCCGATTTAGGGTCGGGATCGATTTCCACAGGGAGCTAGATATTGGAGTTGGGTGTCTATCTAAAGTGGAGTTGTATATTTGCTCCAAATTGCACTTCTACACATTTTTGGTTTTAATTACGATTCTAATTTTATAAACTACAATGCTCAATTAAACTACTATAAGCTATGATTAAACTATTGCAAGTTGTTCAAATCAATAAAAGTCACTAGGGTAGTGACTTTCGCCTAGGTGGTCAATTGACGGATTCTTGAGTCTAACGCTACATTGACACATTTGGGGAGTATGAAATAATCATTGCTCGATTCTACTCACTCTATACCTCTCGGTAGTTCGAGTGATTTTGCCCGAATTGGCTTTCTCAAGACCAATTGGGTATGCAAATTTGCACAAGCAATTTAAGGTTCAAGTCGGGTATTACGATCTCTCGGTTTAACCCTTTAATTGGGGCTATCAATTCTCTTGAGTACGCCCCAATTCCTTGTTGGACTAATTTTAGAGACTTGGGCTCTCTTTCTCAAGAAGAGCAAAAGTCAATTAAACACAAACTAGTGTTTGCAACCACTAATTTAGCAATAAAACATGAAATTAGCCCAAATATCAAACACCCATAGCCAATCAAGCCCTAAAATACAAGACCCATCAATTACCCATACTAGGGTTGAGCCACAACCCTAGCTGATGGGTCTAGCTACTCATAATTAGAGACAAAAACAAAGAAATAGATGAAGAAAAACTCATATTAATTAATTACTAAATTAAACTTGAAGATTCAATGTTGACATGAAGCTAAAATTACTCAAAACAGCTAAAATATCCGAACCCACGAGCGCAGCTCTCAGTTCTAACTATCTGCCTCCCCTAAAAATGGAAAAGAAGCTATTTATACTAAGCTAAAAAATCTGGACAAAAATACCCCTGCGGGGTTTGTGCGGACCGCACAAAATGGTGTGCGGCCGCACTAGGGCTCTTGACATAAAATTCCAGCTCTCTGAACTCAGGCAATGCGGACCGCAAAGAATCGAGTGCGTCCGCGGTGGCTTCTAGTGCGGTCCGCATGAAATGGAGCGCGGACCGCATTAGCTTCAATCTCCAAAACTGGCACCTCTCCGATCATTGGTTCTGCGGACCGCACTAAATCGAGTGCGGCCGTAGTGACTCCAATGCGGACCGCATTAAATCTCATGCGGCCGCATTGCCTGTTGGCCTGGAAATCACCTTCTCTGAATCTCACTTGTGTGGACCGCACAGAATGTTGTGCGGCCGCATTGCGCCTGTTTTGCCTGAGCTTTGTTTTGTCTTGGTACTTGTGCAAGTTTCACTCCTTTTTGAGCTGAACTTTGACATCTTGTCGCTTTGTTGATCAAACCTGCAATCAAGCACAACTTGTGAGCCTTTTGAGACTATTTTGTACCAATTTCTTATCAAAACATAAGTAAGAGGGAGTATAAAATGCACCAAAATCCCTAGTTATCACTTACCAATGAAATTAGGAAGAAAATCTCTTGAAAAAATTGTCTCTAGGGAGTATAGGATTGAGAATTTGAAAGAAATGAGCTAAATCATTTTCCCCTCTTTTACCAGCTGCGGATGTCGCAATTACGATATCTTGTTCACAAATGCGAAACACAGGTCGCAAATGCAAACTACACCTCAGAAACTAGAAGTCGCAATTGCGACAAGTTGATCGCAAATGCGAGCTGCCCCCTTCGTAAAAGCGACAAGAACCTTCGCAAATATGAAGATGCCCAAACTCACATAGCATCGCAATTGCGATGACATAGTCACAAATGCGGACACAAGACACATCGCAAATGCGACTCTTTCCTTGCAAATGCGAGAACCCCATTCCCCAGCCCATACTCGTAAAAGTGATGAGGTGATCGCAAAAGCGAGGCTCACATTTGTGAGCCAGATCTCACAAATGCGAGATCTGCAGTGTAGCACCAGAAACAAAAATCCATCAGCTATTTCAAAAGTCCACAAATCGATCTGTAGCCTATCCGAAACTCACTCGAGCCCCTCGGGCTCCAAGCCAAACATGCACACAAGTATAATAACATTATACAAACTTTCTTGCGCCATCAAATCACCAAAATAACACATAGAACTATGAATCGGACACCAAAACAAATAAATTTTTCAAAGAAACTTAAGAACTTTCAATTTTTCGCGGATGTTGGAATCACGTCAAATCAACTCTATCTTGCACCAAATTTTGTAGACAAGTCATAAATACTAAAATGAACCTACACCAAGTTCTGAAACCGTAATCCGAACTCAATAGCAACAAAGTCAACCTACGGTCAAACTTAGGAATTCTTTAAACCTTTAAACTTCTAGTTTTCAACAAATTACGTTAAATCAAGTTAGGGACTTCCGAATTCGATTCCGGGCATACCCAAGTCCTAAATTACGATACGGACTCACCGGGACCGTCAAAAAAATCATGGTTCGTTTAAGCAAAACATTGACCGTAGTCAACTCAAATGAGTTTTTAAGGCTAAATTTCACATTTCATAGTTTTTTCGCATAATAATTTTTTGGAAAAGATACGAACTATGCACGTAAATCGAGAAAGGATAAACTGAGCTATTCAAGATCTCGGAGCAGAAAAAAGAAAGGTAAAACTATAGATGACCGATCGGGTAATCACATTCTCCACCTCTAAAACAAATACTCGTCCTCGAACGGACATATAAAGGTACATGGTCTGGTGAAAAGGTTATGATATCTACTCCGCATGTCCGACTCAAACTCCCATGTGGCTTCCTTGATCGATTGACCTCTCCACTGCACTAGAACTGAAGGATAACTCTTAGATCTCAACTGCCGGACCTGCCGGGCTAGAATAGCCACTGGCTCCTCCTCATAAGTCAGATCCTTGTCCAATTGGACTGAGCTGAAATCTAACACATGGGACGGATCACCATGGTACTTCCGGAGCATGGACACATGGAACACCATATGGACTGCTGATAAACTAGTTGGTAGTGCGAGCATGTAAGCCACCTCACCCACTCTCTCAAGAATCTCACGGGGTACGATATAGCTAGGGCTCAACTTGCTCTTCCATTCGAACCTCATCACACCCTTCACGGGTGAAACCCAGAGCAATATCCTCTCTCCAAATATCAATGCAACATAACGAACTCTACATTTGGCATAACTCTTATGCCAAGGCTAAGCTGTACGAAGTCGATCCTAAAAAATTTTGACCTTATCCAAGGCATCCTGAACCAAATCAGTACCCAATAACCGAGCCTCCCTGTCTCGAACCATCCAACTGGCGAACGGCACCGTCTCCCGCATAATGCCTCATAGAGAGCCATGTGAATGCTCGACCGGTAGTTGTCATTTAGGCAAACTGCGCAAGCGGCAAGAACTGATCCCAAGAACCCCGAAATCCATAACGCAAGCGCAAAGCATATCCTCTAATATCTGAATAGTGCGCTCGGACTGTACGTCCGTCTGGGGTGAAATATTGTACTCAACTCAACCCCCATGCCCAACTCACATTGTACGGCCCTCCAGAAGTGTAAGGTGAACTGCGTACCTCGATCAGAAATGACAGACACGGGCACACCGCGAAGACGAACAATCTCACAGATGTAGATCTCAGCTAACCGCTCTAAAGAATAGGTGACTGCCACTAGAATGAAATGTGTCGTCTTGGTCAACCTGTCCACAATAACCATACCGCGTCGAACTTCTTCTGAGTTCGTGGGAGTCTAACAACAAAATACATAGTGATACGCTCCCACTTCCACTCAGGAATCTCTAGCCTCTGAAGCAATCTATCAGGCCTCTGATACTTGTACTTTATTTGTTGACAATTTAGACACCGAGTTACATATGCAACTATATCTTCTTCATCTTCCCCCACCAATAATGCTACCACAAGTCCTGATACATCTTGGCGGCGCCCGGATGAATAGGATATCGAGAACTGTGGTCCTCCTCAAGAATCAACTCACGAAGCCCATCCACATTGGGCAGACAAATACGACCGTGCATCCTCAAAATCCCATCATCTCCAACAGTAACCTGTTTGGAACCACCGGCCGCACCGTGTCCTTGAGGACAAGCAAATGAGGATCATCATACTGACGCTCTCTGATTCGCTCAAACAAAGAAGACCGTGCGACTGTGCAAGCTAGAACACATCTGGGCTCTGAAACATCTAACCTCATGAACTGCTTGGCCAAAGCCTGAACATCATTGAAGGCAACAATTAATACGAAACTATAAGGCAGACAAGGCATAAGACCATTTAGATATGTAAGGGAAGCAAATAAGGACAAGTAATAAATAAGCATGGAATCATGGAGGGGATGGAAATTTAATACAAGAAATACAAAATGGCAAGTAGCAATTATGGCATGGAATTAAAAAAGTGTGTAGCAATTAAAGCATGCAACAAGATATACTATGAGAAAATGAAAGTAGGGAAGCAAGTAATGTAACGGCGCATATATAGTTGTCACCTTGCATATACACCATTTCACACATAATTCACATAATATGTAATCCAAGGGTCCCTAATTCCCTAACATCAAGGTTATACCCAACACTTACCTCACTCCGCAATTAACTCAAAGCTCAACCACGGCCTTGCCTTTCGAACAAGTCTCCAGACCAACCAAAACTAGAAAATTATTAACTAGACGATCTAAAATAAGCTGTAGGAACTACCCACGAATGAAAGAGGCTCAATTCAGATCACTTTTGAAAAAGTCAACAAAAGTCAACCCTGGGCCCGCTTGGTCAAAAATTGAAATTCAGACCAAAACCAGAATACCCAATCACCCACGAGCCCGGTTATGTAATTTGTTTCGAAATCCGACCTCGATACGACGTCTAAATCACAAATTTACAAAAATTACAAATTCTACCCAAATCCCTAATTTCTACCTAGAAAATCCGATATTTGATGTTGAAAACTTATGAAATGTAGTGGGTAGTTGAAAATAAGTAGATTAAAGTCACCTACCAATGAATTTAGGAAGAAAATCTCTTGAAAATTGCCTCTAGGGAGTTTAGGGTTGAGAGTTTGAAAGAAATTAATCAAATCTCATTTTTCCCCTCTTTTACTAGCCGCGGATGTCACAATTGCAATATCTTGTTCGCAATTACGAACATTGCAAATGTGAAGCACGGGTCACAAATGCGAACTACGCCTCAAAAGCCAGAAGTCGCAATTGCAACAAGTTGATCACAAATGCGAGCTGCCCCCTTCACAAAAGCGACCAGATCCTTTGCAAATGCGAAGATGCCCAAACTCACATAGCATCGCAATTGCGATGACAGAGTTGCAAATGCGGACACAAGACACATGGCAAATGTGACTCTTTCATCGCAAATGTGAGAATCCCAGTCCCCAGCCCATGCTCGCAAATGCGATGAGGTATCGCAAAAGCGAGGCTCGCATTTGCGAGGCAGACCTCGCAAATGCAAGATCTGCAGTCCAGCACCAGAAACAAAATGCATCAGCTATTTCAAAAGTCCACAAATCGATCCATAGCCTACCCGAAGCTCACCTGTGCCCTCGGCCTCCAAAAGGAACATGCACACAAGTGTTATAACATCGTACGAACTTGATCGCAAGATCAAACACAAAAATAGCACCTAGAACTATGAAACGGACACCAAAATAAATGAAATTTTCAGAGAAACATAAGAACTTTCAATTTTTCAACCGGACATCTGAATCACGTCAAATCAACTCCGTTTTGCACCAAATTTTTCAGACAAATCATAAATACCGAAATGAACCTACACCAAGTTTCAGAGCTGTAATCCGAACCTGATAGCATCAAAGTCAACCTACGGTCAAACTTAGGAATTCTTTAAACCTTTAAACTTCTAGTTTTCACCAAATTACGTTAAATCAAGTTAAGGGCTTTCGAATTCGATACCGGGCATAGGCTTAAGTTTTAAATCATGATACGGACCCTCTGGGATCGTCAAAAGATTGATCCAGATCCGTTTACGCAAAACGTTGACCATAGTTAACTCAAATGAGTTTTTAAGGCAAAATTTTACTTTTTCATAGATTTTTCACATAATAATTTTTCAAAAAAAGATACGGAATGCGCACGCAAATCAAAAAAGGCTAAAAGGAGCTATTCAAGGTCTTGAAGCACAAAAATGAAAGGTAAAACTATAAAATGAAAGGAAAAACTATAGATGACCTATCGAGCCATCACAATAAAACGTCATAATAGAAAATAAAATATTAATAAATATAGTAGATTATGTAATAAAAAATTGAGGAACTGAAAAGATATTTGATGATTATATGAATGTTTTTTCTAATTTCATTAGATTTTTTTGGGCATGTTTCACTGGATAAGAAAAAGGAATTAAAATTTAATTCAAGCAATATGATATAATGTGGTCAAATAAATTAGATCACACAACATGATTTATATTCTCTGTGCATCGTCGTGGATTCTATACTACTATATATAATGTACATGTCTTGTATAAAAGTGTAATTTTTATTCAAAATCAGTCCAAATCTCCATTTTATGACTTTAGATTTTATGAGCAACCTCCTTAAACTGTTTTTTAACAAGTCTAAACAACACTCATTCCAAATTTCTTACAAAATTAGATTCAAAATTTAGACATTTTTGTTTAAGTTTGTCCAACGATGGTGGATTATCTTTAAAATTTATTTTTTAGCACCCAAATGAATTTGATTTGTTGAACTAATATTTAAATCATAATTACCAATTCAAAGATTGGGTTAGGAGCTTGAGCTTTGAAAAAAAATAGAATAGCTACTTCGAGAACCTGTTTGAAGTCCGATGTCAAATCTTGACCTATTATTTTTGGTCTACAACTTTGCAAAATTGAATAAATCACCTGGTTGCTATGTATGTCTGTGGACTGCACTTATGTGTAATTCTCTCTTTTTAAAATTTATTTATCTATTTGGAGTAATATTTATTTCTAACGAGTTTGAATTGTTTCAATCAAATTCTTTCATGTAGATTTAATCTTGTCGCTATATAAGCAATTGGATTTTTAAGGATCGAAAATTTGCTCATTAAACATTATGTGACATTAGTGCAACTAACTTTTGACACTAATCGAATTATACATGAAAGAGCAAACAATTAAGTAGCTCATATGAAATTATATATATACTTTGGACAAGACTCGTACAAATTTTTCACGACCCCAAACTCCCACAGTAGGATGTTGTGACGGCATTTAATCTCTAAGACTAGGTGAACCTAACATATATAAAAAAATAAAGGAAATATTAATAAAACTTCAAATTTAAACCAACCAGCTATCGTAAAAGAACTCCACAGTACATCTGACAATAACTCCTAAAATCTGGTAAGTCTGAGTCGTAAGCTCTACACGAGTATACATAAATATTCCTAATACATCACTATCTAAATAAGAGTATGCAATAGAAAAATAAGGACAGAGGATGACTCCAAGTTCTGCGAACGCCGGCAGGGGTACCTTGAAGTGTCTAGTTCGGAAGCTCAACTCACTGGTGCCTAGCATGGTATGAGGTACCTGGATCTGCACAAAACATATGCAGAAGCGTAGAATGAGTACACCACAAGGGCACCCAGTAAGTATCAACTCTAACCTCGGTAGAGTAGTGACGAGGTCACGTCAAGAAACCTACTAGGATAATAAAAGAAGTTGAACATGTATGGTACAGTATAATAATGGAAAAAAGAAAATGATTACAATGAAGAAATGCAACAAGATAAGCTATACTGATATTAAGGCAATAAAGGCATCAAGGGAGGAACACATAATAAGAATACCAAGGAAACAGTGCAGACAAAACGCAATTGATGTAAATGAAAGGTAACAACAAGAATCACGTTAGAGATACCGCCTCGTATCCCATTTTACAATCACAATCACAATCTTTCCTTATATCACTGCGGAAGCCTTACATTTAGTTTTTTTCTAACAATACACACCATAAATGACCTCATATTATAGTTAAAGGACATAAAAACTAAAGAAAAGAGACTAGAATGAGTGGTAAAATCACTCATTTCCGAATATAGGCGATTAGGAATGTAAGAGAATTATCACTTGTTATGCAACGGGGCCAATTTTGGTGACGTACAAATCCACTACTAAAAATAAATGGACACGGTCGCATGCAATATAATTTGAAAATTATTTTCCCGAAATAGCTACCCGCGTTTAGCCCACGTTATCACACCGTGTGACTTCAAGTAGTTCCCATATTCGCAACACGCGCATGAAGCCCACCTTATATCACCTCATGCGTCTCAACCCCTATCCTTATACCACCGCATGTGTATCAATATCACAACTGGCACCTCAAGTGCCCAAATACCACAACTTGCCAAAAGAATCAACAATAATAATGTTTCCATAATAAATATACCACGGCTCAACCACAATGTGTACAAGAGTCTCAACAATAGCAACTGAAGGTGAATAGCTCAACAAGAATAGTGTTTCAGCAGCTTACAAATTTGCCTCAATGTGATCACGACTTTTAGAATTTCAACACCAAAACTAAACAATAAGATATTTCCAGAAATAACAACTTCAAGTAAGGTAACTCAACAGTCAAATAATTAACAAGGCAATAAGAAAAATAGTAACTTCAAATAAGTATGTGTGATGACCCAAAATGTCATCTTTAAATTAAATAATTATCTCGATATTTTAAGACCTTGAAAAACGTTATTAATAATTCCTCGACTTGCGTGCGCAGTCCGTATAATTTTCCGGAGGGTTTTTATGTGAAAAATGGATTAAAATATGAATTAGAGCTTTAAAACTCAACTGAGTTGACTTTGGTAAACTTTTTGGGTAAACGGACCCGGACCTGTGATTTGACGGTCTCGGAGGGTCCATGGAAAAATATGGGACTTGGGCGTATGCCCGGAATCGAATTCCGAGGTCCCAAGCCCGAGAAATAAATTTTTGAAGAAAATTTTTTTCTGGAAATTTCTATGAGATTTGGAAATGAATTGTGATTAGAACTTGACGGTATCGGGCCCGTATTTTGGTTCCGGCACCCAGTACAGGTCTTATATGTGATTTAAGATAAATCTCTGAAAGTTGGTAAGAAACGGACTTGAAACGACCTGAATCGGATCGTTTTTGAGAAAATTGGAAATTTGAAGTTTCCGGTTCGATAGTGAGATTTTGATCCGAGGGCCGGAATGGAATTCCGGAAGTTGGAGTAGCTTCGTAGTGTCGAATGTGACTTGTGTGAATAATTTTAGGTCATTCGGACGAGGTTTGATAGACTTTCTGATCGAAAGCGTAATTTGAGAGTTTTTGGAATTCTTAGGCTTGTATCCGATGTAAAATTTGTGTTTTGATGTTGTTTTGAGCGTTCTGAAGATTGGAACAAGTTTGAATGATGTTTCAGGATTGGTTGGCATGTTTGGTTGAAGTCCTGGGGGCCTCGGGTGTGTTTCGGGGTGGTTTCGGATCATTTCGGGCTATTTTACAATAGCTGAAGCTGGTATTTGGTGTTGTTCTTCGCGTCCGCGAGGATCCTCTCGCGTTCGCGAAGAAGGATTTGGCTTCTGGCATTTTGTTCTTCGCGTTCGCGGAGAAGAAGAAATTCTGTTGCGCAGGTCTTACTTCGGAGGCTCATATCTCTCAATCTACAATGAACTTTGAGATGATTTAAAAACGAAAGTTGTAGCCCTATGAATCTAGTTTCCAGAAACATATTATAATAGTCATTTGGACATCTGCAGCAATAGGTATGGCCATTATACTAAAGGCTGTCCGAGAAGAGTTTGGAAAATGATTTTTGGAAATTTTGTTCTTCGCGAACGCGAGAGGAGGACCACGAACGCGAAGAACAAATCCCTGGGCAGCAGAATAAAGTCCAAACTCGTCTCACTCTTCCATTTTTAGACCAAGGGAGCTCGGGTGAGGCGATTTTTCGAGAGATTTTGAAGGAAAACATCGGGGTAAGTGTTCTTAACTCAATTTTGGTTAGATTACTTGAATCCATCGTTGTTTTTAACATCTAATTGGTGATTTTAGTTGGTAAAATCTTGAATACCCTCTTGGTTTAATTTGAAGATTTGAGGGTCGAGCTGATGTCGGATTTTGGTAAAATTGGTATGGTTAGACTCGTGGTTGAATGAGTTGTCGGATTTTGTAAGTTTTGTCGGATTTTGAGACGTGGGCCCCACTGGCGATTTTGAGTTAAATTTCGGATTTTTGTTGGAAAATTATTATTTTCATATGGAATTAATTCGTACGATTTATATTGAGTATATTGAATTATTATTACTAGATTTGAAGCTTCGGACGAATTCGCGAGGCAAAGGCTTGTTGGAATTTTGAATTGGTTGCAAAGCGAGGTAAGTGTTTGGTCTAACCTTAGCTTGAGGGATTAGAGTTGTGTCATAATTGTTATGTGTTATTTGTTGAGTACGACGTATAGGCATGGTGACGAGTATCTATACGTTGGTGTCAAGCATGCCCGTGAGTCTTATACTTTGATTAGTGTGACTCCTATTTGACTTAACTGAAGAGTTTTGCCTCTCCTATTGTCATGTTATATTTTCATAACTACTTGACTCGTGTTGATTTCCTTATTATTGACTTGTATATTGTGGGATTGTTGCTACGTGTTAGTTTTCCCGTTATTGAACTATTCCCTGTATGCCAGTATTCTTTTCTGTGGTTATTCCTTTGAGCTGGTTCTACCATTTTCTCGTGATTTACAGCCCTTGAGTTTATTTACTTGTCTTACCTTGTATTATTGTCATTTGTTGTTGTTATATGTATTGTGGTGATGTTCGATCCTTCTGTTGTGATGTAACTGTTGATTATGTTTGTTGCGTTGTGTATTTATTTTGGGACTACGGATGTGGGATTCTGGTAGCTCCCCCTTGTTTGTTTACTTTGGGACTACGGGTTAGATTCCCCGGAGACCCCCCTGCACATTTACTTTGGGACTACGGGTTAGATTCCCGGGAGATCCCCCTGCACATTTACTTTGGGACTACGGGTTAGATTCCCGAGAGATCCCCCTGCACATATACTTTGGGACTACGGGTTAGATTCCCGGGAGATCCCCCTGCACATTTACTTTGGCACTACGGGTTAGATTCCCGGGAGATCCCCCTGCATATTTATATTTGGGGACTACGGGACGGTATCCTGGGAGATCCCCGGTTGTTATCTCTGTGCTGAGTTGTACTCCTTCCGTGATTACTTTGTCTCCGTTGTAATTGTTGTTATCAATTAAAGTGTTTTAATGGTTTAGATTCCTTTACGGCTGTGATCCTTTGTGTGGGAATTCATAGTGTTGACAATACCTATATATTCAATACTTCAAATTTCAACAATTGTTGCATTTTTAACTCAATTGATTTCTCAACTAAATTTTCCTTAAACCGTTTGCGGTTGTACTTTACTTAAAAAGGAATTTCTACTAGGTTAATTTATCAAATCCCTTGGTAAAAGTATTAATTCATTCGATGTTGTATTCTAATTGAAACATGGTACTTTATTTATTCAAATGATTTCTAAAAATAACTTCATCTCTTCGTGATGAGTTTCAAATGGGTTTAGAAGTTGTACTCTACTTCTTGTTAAGTAAATGAGGCTCCGTGAACATTCTTAAATTGTATTGGGTTATGGACCCTATGAACTGAGTAACCTGAGAACATTGTTGCGCAATGTGAAACAGAAATTTGTGGGTACAAGGTACTGGGGGGAATATATATTATTTATGATTATGAAATGAGGCGCCATAATATGACCTTTACTCGAAAGAGTTATATTCGAAAGATGCTTGTTTGAAGGAAATATATTTGGAAGATATTTATAGTTGAAGGACTTGATTAATTGATTGCACTTGTATACATTATTCGTTGAGCAATATTTATGGTGTTTTTGTTGCCTGCTTTTTATATCACTGGATGATCATTGTTGCCATCATTGTTATCTGCTTCCTATTATTCTTATACGCTATATTGCACAGGTTTATTTGGTAGTCTGGTCATAGCCTCGTCACTACTTCGCCGAGGTTAGGCTAGGCACTTACCAGCACATGGGGTCGGTTGTGCTGATACTACACTCTGTACTCTTTTGTACAGATCCCAGTGCTGTGGACTTCGGACCGCAGTGAGATTTGTTGTTTCTTGTTTATCAGGCGACCCGAGGTAGTCCTGCAGGCGTCCGCAGGCCTTGGCGTCTACTTCTATCTACCTTTCCTGTTTCCTTCATGTATTTCCAGGGACAGTGCTGTATTTATTTCTTTCAGACCTTTATTTGTAGTACTCCTAGACAGTCTGTGAAGTTGTGACACCAATCTTGGGTAGTTTTATTATGGATTGGTATTAGCAACATTATTTAAAACTTTACAATGCAGCCTTCCGCTTATTCAATTCTGTTGTTATCTAATTGTAGGCTCTTAACTGTTATCGGATTAAAAATGGAAACAAGGTAAATAGTTCAGTTGGTTGGCTTGCCTAGCTTTCACTAGTAGGCGCCATAACGACTCTCGAGGGCGGGAAAATCCGGGTCGTGACAGTATGTAAGAGAAAATAACAAGTAAGAGATGGGACAAGTGTTAACAATGTCAAATAAAACTTATAAGGAGGGATTAAAGATGATGAATATAACATGTTATGGCAATTCGATTAAAGGCATGAAAAGAATCTACATAACTTAAACCATTCAATTACAACATATAGCCCGTGCCCAATCTTCACCTTGCGTACATGGCTTTCACATACCATAAATTACACAAAACAACTCCAGTCATAAGGGATAATTTTTCCACACACAGTTAGGCAAGATACTTACCTCAAAACATGCTAACTCAATCCACTAGTAAGCCTTTCCCGTGAATATCTAACTCCAAACGGCTCGAATCTAGCCAAAATAACTTTATACCATAAATACAAGCCATAGAAAACTATTCCGGATATTAAGGTTGCAATCTTTAAAGAAAATCAAAAAGTCAACTCAAAAATTCAACTCGAGCCCGCATCTCCGAACCCGACCAAACTTATAAAATCCGAACACTCATTCAGTAACGAGTCCAACCATACTGAAATTATCCAATTTCGATCTCAAATCGACCTTCAAATCCTCAAAATATAGCTTACGAAGTTTTTGCAAATTTCTCCAATTTTTCCAACTCAAAATACTAATTTAATGATAAAAACAATGATGGATTCATGTATAATAGCCAAATCCGAGTTAGAATCACTGACCCCGATCAACTCCATGAAAATTTCTCTCAAAATCGCCCAAAAACGGAGCTCTCTAATTCAAAATATGGATGATGAAATAAAACCCTCGATTTCTCTATTTCTGCCTAGCGATTATTGCTTCTGCGGCCAATCTATCGCACCTGCGACTCTGCACCTAAGGAAAAGCCATCGCAGATGCGGCCACCACTAAGGCCCAAAGACCGTCGGTCCTGTGGTCCCTCTTCTATGATCCAAATCTCACTTCTGCGATCCCATTTCTATGGTTGCCTGACCGCACTTACGGTCCTAAGACATTAGACCAAACTCTGCTTCTGTGGAGGAAAATTCGCATCTGCAGTCGTGCACCTGTGTACCAATGTCCGCATCTACGACCTTCCCCTGGTTGGACCTCTTTGCTTCTGCGGTGGCTGCCCTCACACTTGCGTGTCCGCACCTGCGGCCAAGCCCACCGCAGGTGCGATGACACTAGAACTCCTGCAACCTTCAGAAATCAACTAAGTCCAAAAATGATCCCAATTTTAATCTGATACACACCCTAGGCCCTGGTATCCCATTCGAACATACCATCATGTTCTAAAACACATAACGAACCTATTCGAGGCCTAAAATCACATCAAACAACATCGATTCTACGAATCGCAACCCAATCCAAATCTATTGAAACCATGAGCCCCCAACTTCCAAAACTAATGCAAGATTCATATCAAATCAACTCTGATTGACCTCAAACTTTGCACACAAGTCATAAATGATACAATTGACATATTCCAACTTCCCAAATCAGAATCCCGCCCCGATATTAATAAAGTCAACTCTCGATCAAACTTCTACATCTTCTAAACCTTCAACTTTCTAACTTTCCCCAATTCAAGCAAAAACGACCTACGAACCTCCAAATAAATCCGAACATGCTCCTACGTCCAAAACCAACATATAAAGCCACCGAAATCATCAAAACTCCATGCCAAAAGTGTCTACACAAAAGTCAAACTCCAGTCAACTCTTTCAACTTAAACTTCCAACTCTGGGACTAAGTGTCCCATTTCACTCCGAAATTCACCCAAAGTCGAAACCAACCATCCAGAAAGTCACATAACCACAATATAATATAAGGGAGGCAATAAATAGGGGAACGGGACTAAAATACTTAAAACGACCAGCCAGGTCAAAATTATTGTGCTTCGTATACACTTTACTTGCGATAATACCCCAATGATTCAATCGCATTGCATTCAACTTGAATTTTTATTGATTTATAAAATGCATAACAACGACTAAAGTGTATTTTAGATACAAAATATTTTCTTTGTTCCAAAAGAATGAACGTATTTTCTTTGAAAAAGAATGAACCCCTTTTAAATTTGAAAAGAATTTAACATTAAATTTTTCATTTTACTCTTAATGAGATAATTTATAAGGAACATTTACAGATCTATACTACATTATAACTTATTTACCCCTTTTAGAGGGGTTATCACATAATTACATTAGTATAATAATTTATTATTTATACACAAATCAATGTATTAGACACCAACCTCACCCATTTTCTTTCCCTCTTCTTCCTTACCTTTCCGCTCATCTCTCAAAAAAGGACCCGAATATGTAACGACCCGAACGATCGTTTTGATTTCTAGATTGATGTTCCTCTAATTAAGACCCCACGTATGTGCTTTTACTGTTTTATGACTTGCAGGAATAATTGGTTTAGGTTTGGAAAGGTTGGGGTTGAAATCGGAGCACTTAGTTCCTTAATAGTGGCCTAAGGTGGCCAAGTTTGACTTGAGTTACTATTTTGAGT
This sequence comes from Nicotiana attenuata, assembly GCF_001879085.1. Classification (NCBI taxonomy): domain Eukaryota; kingdom Viridiplantae; phylum Streptophyta; class Magnoliopsida; order Solanales; family Solanaceae; genus Nicotiana; species Nicotiana attenuata. Next base: position 332,664 of record NW_017671004.1, read on the forward strand.
AAACAACCTCGGAACCGGGATTTAAAGGTTCCAGTAGGTTTGTATGCTAATTTGGACTTGGGGTATGTTCAGATGTTAATTTGGAGGTCCATAGGTCGTTTTGTCTTGAATTAGCAAAAGTTAGAAAGTTGAAGGTTTGGAAGGTTGCGAAGTTTGACCGGGAGTTGACTTTATTGATATTGGGGTCGGATTTTGATTTCGAAAGTTGGAATAGGTCCGTTTTGCCATTTATGACTTATACGCAAAATTTGGTGTCATTCCGAGTTGATTTGATAGGAATCGTACGCGCGGATGTGTTTATAGAAGTACTTGAGTTTTATGATTGAATTTATGCGTTTTGGCATCCGATTCGTGATTCTAGAGGATATTTTTTGTATTTTGATTGCACGAGCGAGTTCGTGTTATGTTTTTAGACATTGTACATGGTCTCGGGGGCATTTCGGATGTGTTTGCATTGTGTCGCGCTCTTATTTGATGTTTCAATATTGTTTTCTCGGGTATAAAGGATACTATATTGAGAAAACGACCTTTTATTTGTGATTTGATTGAACCACTAGATCTGTATCGTAATTACGGAGTCACAGTAACAAGAATCATCGAATTCCGATGTCATATGAGAAAGTTATTCCCATTTCCTTGCCGGGAAAGATTGTTGGTGTTGCTGGTGCTCAGGTATCGCAATTGTAGATTTTTTCCTTGGTTTGAAATTGTGAACATTTGTTCGCGATTGCAAAGCTTGTTGGTTTGCAATTGGGAACTATTTGTTTGCAATTGGGAAGCTTGTTCGTTCGCAATAGCAAATATTTTTTCGCAATTGCGAAGTTTGTAGATTTTGCCTTGGTTCCCAATTGCGAACATTTGTCCGTAATTGCGAGGGTTCACAAATGCGACATCTTCACCTGGTAAAAGGGCTGGGAGACGGGATTTTGGAGACATTCTCTCATTTTTGGAGCCCTAGGCTCAATGGGGGGCAATTTTAAGAGTTTTCATCTGTAATCTTTGGGTAAGTGATTTTGTTCAATTTCCAACTATTTTACATGATATTACATGGGATCTAACATCAAAATTAGGAGAATCAAAGTGAAATTTTAAGAAACTTTAGCTATGTTTTGAGAAATGAGAATTTGAGTGTTGAGAGTCGATTTGATCTCAGACTTTTAAACAAAATGCATGTATGGACTCGTGAGGTTATGGATAATATTTATTTACAAAAAAATTTTGGAATCCGGGCACTTGGGCTCGAGGGCGAATTTTTAGGATCTTTCAATTTGGGTTAGGTAATTACTCTAATAACTAAATTATGAACTTTTGAGTATATATTGATTAAATTATACAATATTTGACTAGTTTCGGATTGTTCGACATCGATTTGGGGCTTTTAGAGCGGATTAGTGGACCGGAAGTGAGCTTGTAAACGAGGTAAGTCTCCTGCCTAACCTTGTAAGAGGGAACTCATCCTCTTAGGGGTATCTTGTTGTGTATTACTTGTTTGGGGATCTACGTACGCACTAGGTGACGAGATTCCGTGCGTAGCTACATTCCATGAGGTGTCCGGGTAGACTTAGATCCACACCATGCCTTTAATTGTACTATTGTGTTTATTATGCATATTCATTGTCTTGAATAGAGCTGAGACTAAGGATTTTAAAAGTTGCAATTATCGACTTAGCCTTCTTATTTTGGAAAAGTGAGGAATACTAATAACTATGAA